>NC_141879.1:92440833-92743863 GCF_056163025.1 Triticum urartu
GTTTTTCGGTCATTTACCTAATTGTTTAGAGAGCTAAATGACCGTGAAATTGAAAATCACTACAAAATAAACTCTGAAAATGTTGAAATTTGGCATGATATCATCATTTCACACGTATAGCATGTGCGAGAGACTAGAGAGGGTCACGGCAAAAACTGGACGCACTTCGTGTACAAACTGGAGAAACTCTTTCGGAGTATCAGGATTTCGGACGAGAACTCATCTGTTACACAGGCACTTCAATGTTTTTTAAACTTATTTGAACTCCGGACTTCTTTTGTGCTCAGTATGCAGCATTCAAAGCGACGTCATCAATTTCCAACATGTTCTGACATCATTTGTTGTTTTTCGGTCATTTACCTAATTGTTTAGAGAGCTAAATGACCGTGAAATTGAAAATCACTACGAAATGAACTCTGAAAATGTTGAAACATGGCATGGTATCATCATTTCACCCGCATAGCATGTGCGAAAGAGTAGAGAGGGTCACAGCAAAAACTGGACGCACTTCGTGTACAAGTGGACAAACTCTTTCGGAGTATCAGGGTTTCGGACGAGAACTCATCTGTTACACGGGCACTTCAATGTTTTTTAAACTTATTTGAACTCCGGACTTCTTTTGGGTTCAGTATGTAGCATTAAAAGCGACGTCATCAATTTCCAACATGTTCTGACATCATTTGTTGTTTTTCGGTCAATTACCTAATTGTTTAGAGAGCTAAATGACCGTGAAATTGAAAATCACTACAAAATGAACTCTAAAAATGTTGAAACTTGGCATGATATCATCATTTCACTCGTATAGCATGCGTGAGAGACTAGAGAGGGTCACGGCAAAAACTGGACGCACTTCGTGTACAAACTGGACAAACTCTTTTGGAGTATCAGGATTTCAGACGAGAACTCATCTATTACATGGGCACTTCAATGTTTTTTAAACTTATTTGAACTCCGGACTTCTTTTGTGTTCAGTATGCAGCATTCAAAGCGACGTCATCAATTTCCAACATGTTCTGACATCATTTGTTGTTTTTCGGTCACATACCTAATTGTTTAGAGAGCAAAATGACCGTAAAATTGAAAATCACTACAAAATGAACTCTGAAAATGTTGAAACATGGCATGGTATCATCATTTCACCCGCATAGCATGTGCGAAAGAGTAGAGAGGGTCACGGAAAAAACTAGACGCACTTCGAGTACAAACTGGACAAACTCTTTCGGAGTATCAGGATTTCAGACGAGAACTCATCTCTTACACGGGCACTTCAATGTGTTTTAAACTTATTTGAACTCCGGACTTCTTTTGTGTTCAGTATGCAACATTCAAAGTGACGTCATCAATTTCCAACATGTTCTGACATCATTTGTTGTTTTTCGGTCATTTACCTAATTGTTTAGAGAGCTAAATGAACGTGAAATTGAAAATCACTACAAAATGAATTCTGAATAAATATTGAAACTTGGCATGGTATCATCATTTCACCCGCATAGCATGTGCGAAAGAGTAGAGCGGGTCACGGCAAAAACTGGACGCACTTCGTGCACAAACTGGACAAACTCTTTCGGAGTATCAGGATTTCGGACGAGAACTCATCTGTTACACGGGCACTTCAATGTTCTTTAAACTTATTTGAACTTCGTACTTCTTTTGTGTTCAGTATGCAGTATTCAAAGCGACATCATCAATTTCCAACATGTTCTGACATCATTTGTTGTTTTTCGGTCATTTACCTAATTGTTTAGAGAGCTAAATGACCGTGAAATTGAAAATCACTACAAAATGAACTCTGAAAATGTTGAAACTTGGCATGGTATCATCATTTCACCCGCATAGCATGCGCAAAAGAGTAGAGAGGGTCACGGCAAAAACAGGACGCACTTCGTGTACAAACTGGACAAACTCTTTCGGAGTATCAGGATTTCGGACGAGAACTCATCTGTTACACGGGCACTTCAATGTTTCTTAAACTTATTTGAACTCCGGACTTCTTTTGTGTTCAGTATGCAGCATTCAAAGCGACGTCATCAATTTCCAACATGTTCTGACATCATTTGTTGTTTTTCGGTCATTTACCTAATTGTTTAGAGAGCTAAATGACCGTGAAATTGAAAATCACTACAAAATGAACTCTGAAAATGTTGAAACTTGGCATGGTATCATCATTTCACCCGCATAGGGTGCGCAAAAGAGTAGAGAGGTTCACGGCAAAAACGGGACGCACTTCGTGTACAAACTGGACAAACTCTTTCGGAGTATCAGGATTTCGGACGAGAACTCATCTCTTAAACGGGCACTTCAATGTTTTTTAAACTTATTTGAACTCCGGACTTCTTTTGTGTTCAGTATGCAGCATTCAAAGCGACGTCATCAATTTCCAACATGTTCGGACATCATTTGTTGTTTTTCGGTCATTTACCTAATTGTTTAGAGAGCTAAATGACCGTGAAATTGAAAATCACTACAAAATGAACTCTGAAAATGTTGAAATTTGGCATGATATCATCATTTCACCCGTATAGCATGTGCGAGAGACTAGAGAGGGTCACGGCAAAAACTGGACACACTTCGTGTACAAACTGGAGAAACTCTTTCGGAGTATCAGGATTTCGGACGAGAACTCATCTGTTACACGGGCACTTCAATGTTTTTTAAACTTATTTGAACTCCGGACTTCTTTTGTGTTCAGTATGCAGCATTCAAAGCGACTTCATCAATTTCCAACATGTTCTGACATCATTTGTTGTTTTTCGGTCATTTACCTAATTGTTTAGAGAGCTAAATGACCGTGAAATTGAAAATCACTACGAAATGAACTCTGAAAATGTTGAAACATGGCATGGTATCATCATTTCACCCGCATAGAATGTGCGAAAGAGTAGAGAGGGTCACAGCAAAAACTGGACGCACTTCGTGTACAAGTGGACAAACTCTTTCGGAGTATCAGGGTTTCGGACGAGAACTCATCTGTTACACGGGCACTTCAATGTTTTTTAAACTTATTTGAACTTCAGACTTCTTTTGGGTTCAGTATGCAGCATTCAAAGCGACGTCATCAATTTCCAACAAGTTCTGACATCATTTGTTGTTTTTCGGTCATTTAGCTAATTGTTTAGAGAGCTAAATGACCGTGAAATTGAAAATCACTACAAAATGAACTCTGAAAATGTTGAAACTTGGCATGGTATCATCATTTCACCTGCATAGCATGTGCGAAAGAGTAGAGAGGGTCATAGCAAAAACTGGACGCACTTCGTGTACAAACTGGACAAACTCTTTCGGAGTATCAGGGTTTCGGACGAGAACTCATCTGTGACACGGGCACTTCAATGTTTTTTAAACTTATTTGAACTCCGGACTTCTTTGTGTTCAGTATGCAGCATTCAAAGCGACGTCATCAATTTCCAACATGTTCTGACATCATTTGTTGCTTTTCGGTCAATTACCTAATTGTTTAGAGAGCTAAATGACCGTGAAATTGAAAATCACTACAAAATGAACTCTGAAAATGTTGAAACTTGGCATGATATCATCATTTCACTCGTATAGCATGCGCGAGAGACTAGAGAGGGTCACGGCAAAAACTGGACGCACTTCGTGTACAAACTGGACAAACTCTTTTGGAGTATCAGGATTTCGGACGAGAACTCATCTATTACATGGGCACTTCAATATTTTTTAAACTTATTTGAACTCCGGACTTCTTTTGTGTTCAGTATGCAGCATTCAAAGCGATGTCATCAATTTCCAACATGTTCTGACATCATTTGTTGTTTTTCGGTCACTTACCTAATTGTTTAGAGAACTAAATGACCGTAAAATTGAAAATCACTACAAAATGAACTCTGAAAATGTTGAAACATGGCATGGTATCATCATTTCACCCGCATAGCATGTGCGAAAGAGTAGAGAGGGTCACGGAAAAAACTAGACGCACTTCGTGTACAAACTGGACAAACTCTTTCGGAGTATCATGATTTCAGACGAGAACTCATCTGTTACACGGGTACTTCAATGTGTTTTAAACTTATTTGAACTCCGGACTTCTTTTGTGTTCAGTATGCAGCATTCAAAGCGACGTCATCAATTTCCAACATGTTCTGACATCATTTGTTGTTTTTTGGTCAATTACCTAATTGTTTAGAGAGCTAAATGACCGTGAAATTGAAAATCACTACAAAATGAACTCTGAAAATGTTGATTCTTGGCATGGTATCATCATTTCACCCGCGTAGCATGTGCGAAAGAGTAGAGAGGGTCACAGCAAAAACTGGACGCACTTCGTGCACAAACTGGACAAACTCTTTCGGAGTATCAGGATTTCGGACGAGAACTCATCTGTTACACGGGCACTTCAATGTTTTTTAAACTTATTTGAACTTCGTACTTCTTTTGTGTTCAGTATGCAGCATTCAAAGCGACATCATCAATTTCCAACATGTTCTGACATAATTTGTTGTTTTTCGGTCATTTACCTAATTGTTTAGAGAGCTAAATGACCGTGAAATTGAAAATCACTACAAAATGAACTCTGAAAATGTTGAAACTTGGCATGGTATCATCATTTCACTCGCATAGCATGCACAAAAGAGTAGAGAGGGTCACGGCAAAAACAGGACGCACTTCGTGTACAAACTGGACAAACTCTTTCGGAGTATTAGGATTTCGGACGAGAACTCATCTGTTACACGGGCACTTCAATGTTTTTTAATCTTATTTGAACTCCGGACTTCTTTTGTGTTCAGTATGCAGCATTCAAAGCGACGTCATCAATTTCCAACATGTTCTGACATAATTTGTTGTTTTTCGGTCATTTACCTAATTGTTTGGAGAGCTAAATGACCATGAAATTGAAAATCACTACGAAATGAACTCTGAAAATGTTGAAACTTGGCATGGTATCATCATTTCACTCGCATAGCATGCACAAAAGAGTAGAGAGGGTCACGGCAAAAACAGGACGCACTTCGTGTACAAACTGGACAAACTCTTTCGGAGTATTAGGATTCCGGACGAGAACTCATCTGTTACACGGGCACTTCAATGTTTTTTAAAATTATTTGAACTCCGGACTTCTTTTGTGTTCAGTATGCAGCATTGAAAGCGACGTCATCAATTTCCAACATGTTCTGACATCATTTGTTGTTTTTCGGTCATTTACCTAATTGTTTAGAGAGCTAAATGACCGTGAAATTGAAAATCACTACAAAATGAACTCTGAAAATGTTGATACTTGGCATGGTATCATCATTTCACCCACGTAGCATGTGCGAAAGAGTAGAGAGGGTCACAGCAAAAACTGGACGCACTTCGTGCACAAACTGGACAAACTCTTTCGGAGTATCAGGATTTCGGACGAGAACTCATCTGTTACACGGGCACTTCAATGTTTTTTAAACTTATTTGAACTCCGGACTTCTTTTGTGCTCAGTATGCAGCATTCAAAGCGACGTCATCAATTTCCAACATGTTCTGACATCATTTGTTGTTTTTCGGTCATTTACCTAATTGTTTAGAGAGCTAAATGACCGTGAAATTGAAAATCACTACAAAATGAACTCTGAAAATGTTGATATTTGGCATGGTATCATCATTTCACCCGCATAGCATGTGCGAAAGAGTAGAGAGGGTCACAGCAAAAACTGGACGCACTTCGTGCACAAACTGGACAAACTCTTTCGGAGTATCAGGGTTTCGGACGAGAACTCATCTGTTACACGGGCACTTCAATGTTTTTTAAACTTATTTGAACTCCGGACTTCTTTTGTGTTCAGTATGCAGCATTCAAAGCGACATCATCAATTTCCAACATGTTCTGACATAATTTGTTGTTTTTCGGTCATTTACCTAATTGTTTAGAGAGCTAAATGACCATGAAATTGAAAATCACTACGAAATGAACTCTGAAAATGTTGAAACTTGGCATGGTATCATCATTTCACTCGCATAGCATGCACAAAAGAGTAGAGAGGGTCACGGCAAAAACAGGACGCACTTCGTGTACAAACTGGACAAACTCTTTCGGAGTATTAGGATTCCGGACGAGAACTCATCTGTTACACGGGCACTTCAATGTTTTTTAAACTTATTTGAACTCCGGACTTCTTTTGTGTTCAGTATGCAGCATTGAAAGCGACGTCATCAATTTCCAACATGTTCTGACATCATTTGTTGTTTTTCGGTCATTTACCTAATTGTTTAGAGAGCTAAATGACCGTGAAATTGAAAATCACTACAAAATGAACTCTGAAAATGTTGATACTTGGCATGGTATCATCATTTCACCCACGTAGCATGTGCGAAAGAGTAGAGAGGGTCACAGCAAAAACTGGACGCACTTCGTGCACAAACTGGACAAACTCTTTCGGAGTATCAGGATTTCGGACGAGAACTCATCTGTTACACGGGCACTTCAATGTTTTTTAAACTTATTTGAACTTCGTACTTCTTTTGTGTTCAGTATGCAGCATTCAAAGCGACATCATCAATTTCCAACATGTTCTGACATCATTTGTTGTTTTTCGGTCATTTACCTAATTGTTTAGAGAGCTAAATGACCGTGAAATTGAAAATCACTACAAAATGAACTCTGAAAATGTTGAAACTTGGCATGGTATCATCATTTCACTCGCATAGCATGCACAAAAGAGTAGAGAGGGTCACGGCAAAAACAGGACGCACTTCGTGTACAAACTGGACAAACTCTTTCGGAGTATCAGGATTTCGGACGAGAACTCATCTGTTACACGGGCACTTTAATGTTTTTTAAACTTATTTGAACTCCGGACATCTTTTGTGTTCAGTATGCAGCATTCAAAGCGACGTCATCAATTTCCAACATGTTCTGACATCATTTGTTGTTTTTCGGTCATTTAGCTAATTGTTTAGAGAGCTAAATGACCGTGAAATTGAAAATCACTACGAAATGAACTCTGAAAATGTTGAAACTTGGCATGATATCATCATTTCACCCGTATAGCATGTGCGAGAGACTAGAGAGGGTCACGGCAAAAACTGGATGCACTTCGTGTACAAACTGGACAAACTCTTTCGGAGTATCAGGATTTCGGACGAGAACTCATCTGTTACACGGGCACTTTAATGTTTTTTAAACTTATTTGAACTCCGGACTTCTTTTGTGTTCAGTATGCAGCATTCAAAGAGACATCATCAATTTCCAACATGTTCTGACATCATTTGTTGTTTTTCGGTCATTTACCTAATTGTTTAGAGAGCTAAATGACCATGAAATTGAAAATCACTACAAAATGAACTCTGAAAATGTTGAAAATTGGCATGGTATCATCATTTCACTCGCATAGCATGCACAAAAGAGTAGATAGGGTCACGGCAAAAACAGGACGCACTTCGTGTACAAACTGGACAAACTCTTTCGGAGTATTAGGATTTCGGACGAGAACTCATCTGTTACACGGGCACTTCAATGTTTTTTAAACTTATTTGAACTCCGGACTTCTTTTGTGTTCAGTATGCAGCATTGAAAGCGACGTCATCAATTTCCAACATGTTCTGACATCATTTGTTGTTTTTCGGTCATTTACCTAATTGTTTAGAGAGCTAAATGACCGTGAAATTGAAAATCACTACAAAATGAACTCTGAAAATGTTGAGACTTGGCATGGTATCATCATTTCACCCGCATAGCATGTGTGAAAGAGTAGAGAGGGTCACGGCAAAAACTGGACGCACTTCGTGTACAAACTGGACAAACTCTTTCGGAGTATCAGGATTTCGCATGAGAACTCATCTGTTACACGGGCACTTCAATGTTTTTTAAACTTATTTGAACTCCGGACTTCTTTTGTGTTCAGTATGCACCATTCAAAGTGACGTCATCAATTTCCAACATGTTCTGACATCATTTGTTGTTTTTCGGTCATTTACCTAATTGTTTAGAGAGCTAAATGAACGTGAAATTGAAAATCACTACACAATGAATTCCGAAAAAATGTTAAAACTTGGCATGGTATCATCATCTCACCCGCATAGCATGTGCGAAAGAGTAGAGAGGGTCACGGCAAAAACTGGACGCACTTCGTGCACAAACTGGACAAACTCTTTCGGAGTATTAGGATTTCGGACGAGAACTCATCTGTTACACGGGCACTTCTATGTTTTTTAGACTTATTTGAACTCCGGACTTCTTTTTTGTTCATTATCCAGCATTCAAAGCGACGTCATCAATTTCCAACATGTTCTGACATCATTTGTTGTTTTTCGGTCATTTACCTAATTGTTTAGAGAGCTAAATGACCGTGAAATTGAAAATCACTACGAAATGAACTCTGAAAATGTTGAAACTTGGCATGGTATCATCATTTCACCCGCATAGCATGTGCGAAAGAGTAGAGAGGGTCACAGCAAAAACTGGACGCACTTCGTGTACAAACTGGACAAACTCTTTCGGAGTATCAGGGTTTCGGACGAGAACTCATCTGTTACACGGGCACTTCAATGTTTTTTAAACTTATTTGAACTCCGAACTTCTTTTGGGTTCAGTATGCAGCATTCAAAGCGACGTCATCAATTTCCAACATGTTCTGACAACATTTGTTGTTTTTCGATCATTTACCTAATCGTCTAGAGAGCTAAATGATCGTGAAATTGAAAATCACTACAAAATGAATTCTGAAAATGTTGAAACTTGGCATGGTATCATCATTTCACCCGCATAGCATGTGTGAAAAAGTAGAGAGGGTCACAGCAAAAACTGGACGCACTAGGTTTACAAACTGGACAAACTCTTTCGGAGTATCAGGGTTTCGGACGAGAACTCATCTGTTACACGGGCACTTCAATGTTTTTTAAACTTATTTGAATTCCGAACTTCTTTTGTGTTCAGTATGCAGCATTCAAAGCGACGTCATCAATTTCCAACATGTTCTGACATCATTTGTTGTTTTTCGGTCAATTACCTAATTGTTTAGAGAGCTAAATGACCGTGAAATTGAAAATCACTACAAAATGAACTCTGAAAATGTTGAAATCTGGCATGATATCATCATTTCACTCGTATAGCATGCGCGAGAGACTAGAGAGGGTCACGGCAAAAACTGGACGCACTTCGTGTACAAACTGGACAAACTCTTTTGGAGTATCAGGATTTCGGACGAGAACTCATCTGTTACACGGGCACTTCAATGTGTTTTAAACTTATTTGAACTCCGGACTTCTTTTGTGTTCAGTATGCAACATTCAAAGTGACGTCATCAATTTCCAACAGGTTCTGACATCATTTGTTGTTTTTCGGTCATTTACCTAATTGTTTAGAGAGCTAAATGAACGTGAAATTGAAAATCACTACAAAATGAATTCGGAAAAAATATTGAAACTTGGCATGGTTTCATCATTTCACCCGCATAGCATGTGAGAAAGAGTAGAGAGGGTCACGGCAAAAAATGGACGCACTTCGTGCACAAACTGGATAAACTCTTTCTGATTATCAGGATTTCGGACGAGAACTCATCTGTTACACGGGCACTTCAATGTTTTTTAAACTTATTTGAACTTCGTACTTCTTTTGTGTTCAGTATGCAGCATTCAAAGCGACATCATCAATTTCCAACATGTTCTGACATCATTTGTTGTTTTTCGGTCATTTACCTAATTGTTTAGAGAGCTAAATGACCGTGAAATTGAAAATCACTACAAAATGAACTCTGAAAATGTTGAAACTTGGCATGGTATCATCATTTCACCCGCATAGCATGCGCAAAAGAGTAGAGAGGGTCACGGCAAAATCAGGACGCACTTCGTGTACAAACTGGACAAACTCTTTCGGAGTATCAGGATTTCGGACGAGAACTCATCTGTTACACGGGCACTTCAATGTTTTTTAAACTTATTTGAACTCCGGACTTCTTTTGTGTTCAGTATGCAGCATTCAAAGCGACGTCATCAATTTCCAACATGTTCTGACGTCATTTGTTGTTTTTCGGTCATTTACCTAACTGTTTAGAGAGCAAAATGACCGTGAAATTGAAAATCACTACAAAATGAACTCTGAAAAAGTTTAAACTTGGCATGATATCATCATTTCACCCCTATAGCATGTGCGAGAGACTAGAGAGGGTTACGGCAAAAACTGGACGCACTTCGTGTACAAACTGGACAAACTCTTTCGGAGTATCAGGATTTCGGACGAGAACTCATCTGTTAGACGGGCACTTCAATGTTTTTTAAACTTATTTGAACTCCGGACTTGTTTTTTGTTCAGTATGCAGCATTCAAAGCGACGTCATCAATTTCCAACTTGTTCTGACATCATTTGTTTTTTTTGGTCATTTACCTAATTGTTTAGAGAGCTAAATGACCGTGAAATTTAAAATCACTACAAAATGAATTCTGAAAAAATGTTGAAACTAGGCATGGTATCATCATTTCATCCGCATAGCATGTGCGAAAGAGTAGAGAGGGTCACGGCAAAAACTGGACGCACTTCGTGCACAAACTGGACATACTCTTTCGGAGTATCAGGATTTCGGACGAGAACTCATCTGTTACACGGGCACTACAATGTTTTTTAAACTTATTTGAACTCCGGACTTCTTTTGTGTTCAGTATGTAGCATTCAAAGCGACGTCATCAACTTCCAACATGTTCTGACATCATTTGTTGTTTTTCGGTCATTTACCTAATTGTTTAGAGAGCTAAATGACCGTGAAATTGAAAATCACTACAAAATTAACTCTGAAAATTTTGAAACTTGGCATGGTATCATCATTTCACCCGCATAGCATGTGCGAAAGAGTAGAGAGGGTCACAGCAAAAGCAGGACGCACTTCGTGTACAAATCGTACAAACTCTTTCAGAGTATCAGGATTTCGGACGAGAACTCATCAGTTACACGAGCACTTCAATGTTTTTTAAACTTATTTGAACTCCGGAGTTCTTTTGTGTTCAGTATGCAGCATTCAAAGCGACGTCATCAATTTCCAACATGTTCTGACATCATTTGTTGTTTTTCGGTCATTTACCTAATTGTTTAGAGAGTTAAATGACCATGAAATTGAAAATCACTACAAAATGAACTCTGAAAATGTTGAAACTTGCCATGATATCATCATTTCACCCGTATAGCATGTGCGAGAGACTAGAGAGGGTCACGACAAAAACTGGACGCACTTCGTGTACAAACTGGACAAACTCTTTCGGAGTATCAGGATTTCGGACGAGAACTCATCTATTACACGGGCACTTTAATGTTTTTTAAACTTATTTGAACTCCGGACATCTTTTGTGTTCAGTATGCAGCATTCAAAGCGACGTCATCAATTTCCAACATGTTCTGACATCATTTGTTGTTTTTCGGTCATTTAGCTAATTGTTTAGAGAGCTAAATGACCGTGAAATTGAAAATCACTACGAAATGAACTCTGAAAATGTTGAAACTTGGCATGATATCATCATTTCACCCGTATAGCATGTGCGAGAGACTAGAGAGGGTCACGGCAAAAACTGGACGCACTTCGTGTACAAACTGGACAAACTCTTTCGGAGTATCAGGATTTCGGACGAGAACTCATCTGTTACACGGGCACTTTAATGTTTTTTAAACTTATTTGAACTCCGGACTTCTTTTGTGTTCAGTATGCAGCATTCAAAGCGACGTCATCAATTTCCAACATGTTCTGACATCATTTGTTGTTTTTCGGTCATTTAGCTAATTGTTTAGAGAGCTAAATGACCGTGAAATTGAAAATCACTACAACATGAATTCTGAAAATTTTGAAACTTGGCATGGTATCATCATTTCACCCGCATAGCATGTGCGAAAAAGTAGAGAGGGTCACCGCAAAAACTGGACGCACTTTGTGTACAAACTGGACAAACTCTTTCGGAGTATCAGGGTTTCGGACGAGAACTCATCTGTTACACGGACACTTCAATGTTTTTTAAACTTATTTGAACTCCGGACTTCTTTTGTGTTCAGTATGCAACATTCAAAGCGACGTCATCAATTTCCAACTTGTTCTGACATCATTTGTTGTTTTTCGGTCATTTACCTAATTGTTTAGAGAGCTAAATGACCGTGAAATTGAAAATCACTACAAAATGAACTCTGAAAATGTTGAAACTTGGCATGGTATCATCATTTCACCCGCATAGCATGTGTGAAAGAGTAGAGAGGGTCACAACAAAAACTGGACGCACTTCGTGTACAAACTGGACAAACTCTTTCGGAGTATCAGGGTTTCGGACGAGAACTCATCTGTTACATGGGCACTTCAATGTTCTTTAAACTTATTTGAACTCCGGACTTCTTTTTTGTTCAGTATGCAGCATTCAAAGTGACGTCATCAATTTCCAACATGTTCTGACATCATTTGTTGTTTTTCGGTCATTTACCTAATTGTTTAGAGAGCTAAATGACCGTAAAATAAAAAATCACTACAAAATGAACTTTGAAAATGTTGAAACTTGGCATGGTATCATCATTTCACCCGCATAGCTTGTGCGAAAGAGTAGAGAGGGTCACGGCAAAAACTGGACGCACTTCATGTACAAACTGGACAAACTCTTTTGGAGTATCAGGATTTTGCATGAGAACTCATCTGTTACACGGGCACTTCAATGTTTTTTAAACTTATTTGAACTCCGGACTTCTTTTGTGTTCAGTATGCAACATTCAAAGTGACGTCATCAATTTCCAACATGTTCTGACATCATTTGTTGTTTTTCGGTCATTTACCTAATTGTTTAGAGAGCTAAATGAACGTGAAATTGAAAATCACTACAAAATGAATTCCAAAAAAATGTTGAAACTTGGCATGGTATCATCATTTCACCCGCATAGCATGTGCGAAAGAGTAGAGAGGGTCACGGCAAAAACTGGACGCACTTCGTGCACAAACTGGACAAACTCTTTCGGAGTATTAGGATTTCGAACGAGAACTCATCTGTTACACGGGCACTTCAATGTTTTATAAACTAATTTGAACTCCGGACTTCTTTTGTGTTCAGTATGCAGCATTCAAAGTGACGTCATCAATTTCCAACATGTTCTGACATCGTTTGTTGTTTTTCAGTCATTTACCTAATTGTTTAGAGAGCTAAATGACCGTGAAATTAAAAATCACTACAAAATGAACTCTGAAAATGTTGAAACTTGGCATGGTATCATCATTTCACCCGCATAGCATGCGCAAAAGAGTAGAGAGGGTCATGGCAAAAACGGGACGCAGTTCGGGTACAAACTAGACAAACTCTTTCGGAGTATCAGAATTTCGGACGAGAACTCATCTCTTACACGGGAACTTTAATGTTTTTTAAACTTATTTGAACTCCCGACTTCTTTTGTGTTCAGTACGCAGCATTCAAAGCGACGCCATCAATTTCCAACATGTTCTGACATCATTTGTTGTTTTTCGGTCATTTACCTAATTGTTTAGAGAGCTAAATGACCGTGAAATTGAAAATCACTACAAAATTAACTCTGAAAATTTTGAAACTTGGCATGGTATCATCATTTCACCCGCATAGCATGTGCGAAAGAGTAGAGAGGGTCACAGCAAAAGCAGGACGCACTTCGTGTACAAATCGTACAAACTCTTTCAGAGTATCAGGATTTCGGACGAGAACTCATCAGTTACACGAGCACTTCAATGTTTTTTAAACTTATTTGAACTCCGGAGTTCTTTTGTGTTCAGTATGCAGCATTCAAAGCGACGTCATCAATTTCCAACATGTTCTGACATCATTTGTTGTTTTTCGGTCATTTACCTAATTGTTTAGAGAGTTAAATGACCATGAAATTGAAAATCACTACAAAATGAACTCTGAAAATGTTGAAACTTGCCATGATATCATCATTTCACCCGTATAGCATGTGCGAGAGACTAGAGAGGGTCACGACAAAAACTGGACGCACTTCGTGTACAAACTGGACAAACTCTTTCGGAGTATCAGGATTTCGGACGAGAACTCATCTATTACACGGGCACTTTAATGTTTTTTAAACTTATTTGAACTCCGGACATCTTTTGTGTTCAGTATGCAGCATTCAAAGCGACGTCATCAATTTCCAACATGTTCTGACATCATTTGTTGTTTTTCGGTCATTTAGCTAATTGTTTAGAGAGCTAAATGACCGTGAAATTGAAAATCACTACGAAATGAACTCTGAAAATGTTGAAACTTGGCATGATATCATCATTTCACCCGTATAGCATGTGCGAGAGACTAGAGAGGGTCACGGCAAAAACTGGACGCACTTCGTGTACAAACTGGACAAACTCTTTCGGAGTATCAGGATTTCGGACGAGAACTCATCTGTTACACGGGCACTTTAATGTTTTTTAAACTTATTTGAACTCCGGACTTCTTTTGTGTTCAGTATGCAGCATTCAAAGCGACGTCATCAATTTCCAACATGTTCTGACATCATTTGTTGTTTTTCGGTCATTTAGCTAATTGTTTAGAGAGCTAAATGACCGTGAAATTGAAAATCACTACAACATGAATTCTGAAAATTTTGAAACTTGGCATGGTATCATCATTTCACCCGCATAGCATGTGCGAAA
The DNA here is from genome assembly GCF_056163025.1 of Triticum urartu. NCBI lineage: Eukaryota > Viridiplantae > Streptophyta > Magnoliopsida > Poales > Poaceae > Triticum > Triticum urartu. The sequence continues at coordinate 92,455,377 of NC_141879.1, forward strand.
AAGTAGAGAGGGTCACCGCAAAAACTGGACGCACTTTGTGTACAAACTGGACAAACTCTTTCGGAGTATCAGGGTTTCGGACGAGAACTCATCTGTTACACGGACACTTCAATGTTTTTTAAACTTATTTGAACTCCGGACTTCTTTTGTGTTCAGTATGCAACATTCAAAGCGACGTCATCAATTTCCAACTTGTTCTGACATCATTTGTTGTTTTTCGGTCATTTACCTAATTGTTTAGAGAGCTAAATGACCGTGAAATTGAAAATCACTACAAAATGAACTCTGAAAATGTTGAAACTTGGCATGGTATCATCATTTCACCCGCATAGCATGTGTGAAAGAGTAGAGAGGGTCACAACAAAAACTGGACGCACTTCGTGTACAAACTGGACAAACTCTTTCGGAGTATCAGGGTTTCGGACGAGAACTCATCTGTTACATGGGCACTTCAATGTTCTTTAAACTTATTTGAACTCCGGACTTCTTTTTTGTTCAGTATGCAGCATTCAAAGTGACGTCATCAATTTCCAACATGTTCTGACATCATTTGTTGTTTTTCGGTCATTTACCTAATTGTTTAGAGAGCTAAATGACCGTAAAATAAAAAATCACTACAAAATGAACTTTGAAAATGTTGAAACTTGGCATGGTATCATCATTTCACCCGCATAGCTTGTGCGAAAGAGTAGAGAGGGTCACGGCAAAAACTGGACGCACTTCATGTACAAACTGGACAAACTCTTTTGGAGTATCAGGATTTTGCATGAGAACTCATCTGTTACACGGGCACTTCAATGTTTTTTAAACTTATTTGAACTCCGGACTTCTTTTGTGTTCAGTATGCAACATTCAAAGTGACGTCATCAATTTCCAACATGTTCTGACATCATTTGTTGTTTTTCGGTCATTTACCTAATTGTTTAGAGAGCTAAATGAACGTGAAATTGAAAATCACTACAAAATGAATTCCAAAAAAATGTTGAAACTTGGCATGGTATCATCATTTCACCCGCATAGCATGTGCGAAAGAGTAGAGAGGGTCACGGCAAAAACTGGACGCACTTCGTGCACAAACTGGACAAACTCTTTCGGAGTATTAGGATTTCGAACGAGAACTCATCTGTTACACGGGCACTTCAATGTTTTATAAACTAATTTGAACTCCGGACTTCTTTTGTGTTCAGTATGCAGCATTCAAAGTGACGTCATCAATTTCCAACATGTTCTGACATCGTTTGTTGTTTTTCAGTCATTTACCTAATTGTTTAGAGAGCTAAATGACCGTGAAATTAAAAATCACTACAAAATGAACTCTGAAAATGTTGAAACTTGGCATGGTATCATCATTTCACCCGCATAGCATGCGCAAAAGAGTAGAGAGGGTCATGGCAAAAACGGGACGCAGTTCGGGTACAAACTAGACAAACTCTTTCGGAGTATCAGAATTTCGGACGAGAACTCATCTCTTACACGGGAACTTTAATGTTTTTTAAACTTATTTGAACTCCCGACTTCTTTTGTGTTCAGTACGCAGCATTCAAAGCGACGCCATCAATTTCCAACATGTTCTGACATCATTTGTTGTTTTTCGGTCATTTACCTAATTGTTTAGAGAGCTAAATGACCGTGAAATTGAAAATCACTACAAATTGTACTCTGAAAATGTTGAAACTTGGCATGATATCATCATTTCACCCGTATAGCATGTGCGAGAGACTAGAGAGGGTCACGGCAAAAACTGGACGCACTTCGTGTACAAACTGGACAAACTCTTTCGGAGTATCAGGATTTCGGACGAGAACTCATCTGTTACACAAGCACTTCAATGTTTTTTAAACTTATTTGAACTCCGGACTTCTTTTGTGTTCAGTATGCAGCATTCAAAGCGACATCATCAATTTCCAACATGTTCTGACATCATTTGTTGTTTTTCGGTCATTTAGCTAATTGTTTAGAGAGCTAAATGACCGTGAAATTGAAAATCACTACGAAATGAACTCTGAAAATGTTGAAACTGGGCATGGTATCATCATTTCACCCGCATAGCATCTGCGAAAGAGTAGAGAGGGTCACAGCAAAAACTGGACACACTTCGTGTACAGACTGGACAAACTCTTTCGGAGTATCAGGGTTTCATACGAGAACTCATCTGTTACACGGGCACTTCAATGTTTTTTAAAATTATTTGAACTCCGAACTTCTTTTGGGTTCAGTATGCAGCATTCAAAGCGATGTCATCAATTTCCAACATGTTCTGACATCATTTGTTGTTTTTCGGTCATTTACCTAATTGTCTAGAGAGCTAAATGATCGTGAAATTGAAAATCACTACAACATGAATTCTGAAAATTTTGAAACATGGCATGGTATCATCATTTCACCCGCATAGCATGTGCGAAAAAGTAGAGAGGGTCACAGCAAAAACTGGACGCACTAGGTGTACAAACTGGACAAACTCTTTCGGAGTATCACAGTTCGGACGAGAATTCATTACACGGGCACTTCAATGTTTTTTAAACTTATTTGAAGTCCGGACTTCTTTTGTGTTCAGTATGCAGCATTCAAAGCGACGTCATCAATTTCCAACATGTTCTGACATCATTTGTTGTTTTTCGGTCACTTACCTAATTGTTTAGAGAGCTAAATGACCGTGAAATTGAAAATCACTACAAAATGAACTCTGAAAATGTTGAAACTTGCCATGGTATCATCATTTCACCCGCATAGCATGTGCGAAAGAGTAGAGAGGGTCACGGCAAAAACTGGACGCACTTCGTGTACAAACTGGACAAACTCTTTCGGAGTATCAGGATTTCGGACGAGAACTCGTCTGTTACATGGGCACTTCAATGTTTTTTAAACTTATTTCAACTCCGGACTTCTTTTGTGTTCAGTATGCATCATTCAAAGTGACGTCATCAATTTCCAACATGTTCTGACATCATTTGTTGTTTTTCGGTCATTTACCTAATTGTTTAGAGAGCTAAATGACCGTGAAATTAAAAATCACTACAAAATGAACTTTGAAAATTTTGAAACTTGGCATGGTATCATCATTTCACCCGCATAGCATGTGCGAAAGAGTAGAGAGGGTCACGGCAAAAACTGGACGCACTTCGTGCACAAACTGGACAAACTCTTTCGGAGTATCAGGATTTCGGACGAGAACTCATCTGTTACACGGGCACTTCAATGTTTTTTAAACTTATTTGAACTCCGGACTTCTTTTGTGTTCAGTATGCAGCATTGAAAGCGACGTCATCAATTTCCAACATGTTCGGACATCATTTGTTGTTTTTCGGTCATTTACCTAATTGTTTAGAGAGCTAAATGACCGTGAAATTGAAAATCACTACAAAATGAACTCTGAAAATGTTGATACTTGGCATGGTATCATCATTTCACCCACGTAGCATGTGCGAAAGAGTAGAGAGTGTCACAGCAAAAATTGGACGCACTTCGTGCACAAACTGGACAAACTCTTTCAGAGTATCAGGATTTCGGACGAGAACTCATCTGTTACACGGGCACTTCAATGTTTTTTAAACTTATTTGAACTTCGTACTTCTTTTGTGTTCAGTATGCAGCATTCAAAGCGACATCATCAATTTCCAACATGTTCTGACATCATTTGTTGTTTTTCGGCCATTTACCTAATTTTTTAGAGAGCTAAATGACCGTGAAATTGAAAATCACTACAAAATGAACTCTGAAAATGTTAAAACTTGCCATGGTATCATCATTTCACTCGCATAGCATGCACAAAAGAGTAGAGAGGGTCACGACAAAAACAGGACGCACTTCGTGTACAAACTGGACAAACTCTTTCGGAGTATCAGGATTTCGGACGAGAACTCATCTGTTACACGGGCACTTTAATGTTTTTTAAACTTATTTGAACTCCGGACATCTTTTGTGTTCAGTATGCAGCATTCAAAGCGACGTCATCAATTTCCAACATGTTCTGACATCATTTGTTGTTTTTCGGTCATTTAGCTAATTGTTTAGAGAGCTAAATGACCGTGAAATTGAAAATCACTACGAAATGAACTCTGAAAATGTTGAAACTTGGCATGATATCATCATTTCACCCGTATAGCATGTGCGAGAGACTAGAGAGGGTCACGGCAAAAACTGGATGCACTTCGTGTACAAACTGGACAAACTCTTTCGGAGTATCAGGATTTCGGACGAGAACTCATCTGTTACACGGGCACTTTAATGTTTTTTAAACTTATTTGAACTCCGGACTTCTTTTGTGTTCAGTATGCAGCATTCAAAGAGACATCATCAATTTCCAACATGTTCTGACATCATTTGTTGTTTTTCGGTCATTTACCTAATTGTTTAGAGAGCTAAATGACCATGAAATTGAAAATCACTACAAAATGAACTCTGAAAATGTTGAAACTTGGCATGGTATCATCATTTCACTCGCATAGCATGCACAAAAGAGTAGAGAGGGTCACGGCAAAAACAGGACGCACTTCGTGTACAAACTGGACAAACTCTTTCGGAGTATTAGGATTTCGGACGAGAACTCATCTGTTACACGGGCACTTCAATGTTTTTTAAACTTATTTGAACTCCGGACTTCTTTTGTGTTCAGTATGCAGCATTGAAAGCGACGTCATCAATTTCCAACATGTTCTGACATCATTTGTTGTTTTTCGGTCATTTACCTAATTGTTTAGAGAGCTAAATGACCGTGAAATTGAAAATCACTACAAAATGAACTCTGAAAATGTTGAGACTTGGCATGGTATCATCATTTCACCCGCATAGCATGTGCGAAAGAGTAGAGAGGGTCACAGCAAAAACTGGACGCACTTCGTGTACAAACTGGACAAACTCTTTCGGAGTATCAGGGTTTCGGACGAGAACTCATCTGTTACACGGGCACTTCAATGTTTTTTAAACTTATTTGAACTCCAAACTTCTTTTGGGTTCAGTATGCAGCATTCAAAGCGACGTCATCAATTTCCAACATGTTCTGACATCATTTGTTGTTTTTCGATCATTTACCTAATTGTTTAGAGAGCTAAATGAACGTGAAATTGAAAATCACTACAAAATGAATTCCGAAAAAATGTTAAAACTTGGCATGGTATCATCATCTCACCCGCATAGCATGCACAAAAGAGTAGAGAGGGTCACGGCAAAAACTGGACGCACTTCATGTACAAACTGGACAAACTCTTTCGGAGTATCAGGATTTCGCATGAGAACTCATCTGTTACACGGGCACTTCAATGTTTTTTAAACTTATTTGAACTCCGGACTTCTTTTGTGTTCAGTATGCACCATTCAAAGTGACGTCATCAATTTCCAACATGTTCTGACATCATTTGTTGTTTTTCGGTCATTTACCTAATTGTTTAGAGAGCTAAATGAACGTGAAATTGAAAATCACTACAAAATGAATTCCGAAAAAATGTTAAAACTTGGCATGGTATCATCATCTCACCCGCATAGCATGTGCGAAAGAGTAGAGAGGGTCACGGCAAAAACTGGACGCACTTCGTGCACAAACTGGACAAACTCTTTCGGAGTATTAGGATTTCGGACGAGAACTCATCTGTTACACGGGCACTTCTATGTTTTTTAGACTTATTTGAACTCCGGACTTCTTTTTTGTTCATTATGCAGCATTCAAAGCGACGTCATCAATTTCCAACATGTTCTGACATCATTTGTTGTTTTTTGGTCATTTACCTAATTTTTTAGAGAGCTAAATGACCGTGAAATTGAAAATCACTACGAAATGAACTCTGAAAATGTTGAAACTTGGCATGGTATCATCATTTCACCCGCATAGCATGTGCGAAAGAGTAGAGAGGGTCACAGCAAAAACTGGACGCACTTCGTGTACAAACTGGACAAACTCTTTCGGAGTATCAGGGTTTCGGACGAGAACTCATCTGTTACACGGGCACTTCAATGTTTTTGAAACTTATTTGAACTCCGGACTTCTTTTGTGTTCAGTATGCAGCATTCAAAGCGACGTCATCAATTTCCAACATGTTCTGACATCATTTGTTGTTTTTCGATCATTTACCTAATTGTCTAGAGAGCTAAATGATCGTGAAATTGAAAATCACTACAAAATGAATTCTGAAAATGTTGAAACTTGGCATGGTATCATCATTTCACCCGCATAGCATGTGTGAAAAAGTAGAGAGGGTCACAGCAAAAACTGGACGCACTAGGTTTACAAACTGGACAAACTCTTTCGGAGTATCAGGGTTTCGGACGAGAACTCATCTGTTACACGGGCACTTCAATGTTTTTTAAACTTATTTGAATTCCGAACTTCTTTTGTGTTCAGTATGCAGCATTCAAAGCGACGTCATCAATTTCCAACATGTTCTGACATCATTTGTTGTTTTTCGGTCAATTACCTAATTGTTTAGAGAGCTAAATGACCGTGAAATTGAAAATCACTACAAAATGAACTCTGAAAATGTTGAAATTTGGCATGATATCATCATTTCACTCATATAGCATGCGCGAGAGACTAGAGAGGGTCACGGCAAAAACTGGACGCACTTCGTGTACAAACTGGACAAACTCTTTTGGAGTATCAGGATTTCGGACGAGAACTCATCTGTTACACGGGCACTTCAATGTGTTTTAAACTTATTTGAACTCCGGACTTCTTTTGTGTTCAGTATGCAACATTCAAAGTGACGTCATCAATTTCCAACAGGTTCTGTCATCATTTGTTGTTTTTCGGTCATTTACCTAATTGTTTAGAGAGCTAAATGAACGTGAAATTGAAAATCACTACAAAATGAATTCGGAAAAAATATTGAAACTTGGCATGGTTTCATCATTTCACCCGCATAGCATGTGAGAAAGAGTAGAGAGGGTCACGGCAAAAAATGGACGCACTTCGTGCACAAACTGAATAAACTCTTTCTGATTATCAGGATTTCGGACGAGAACTCATCTGTTACACGGGCACTTCAATGTTTTTTAAACTTATTTGAACTTCGTACTTCTTTTGTGTTCAGTATGCAGCATTCAAAGCGACATCATCAATTTCCAACATGTTCTGACATCATTTGTTGTTTTTCGGTCATTTACCTAATTGTTTAGAGAGCTAAATGACCGTGAAATTGAAAATCACTACAAAATGAACTCTGAAAATGTTGAAACTTGGCATGGTATCATCATTTCACCCGCATAGCATGCGCAAAAGAGTAGAGAGGGTCACGGCAAAATCAGGACGCACTTCGTGTACAAACTGGACAAACTCTTTCGGAGTATCAGGATTTCGGACGAGAACTCATCTGTTACACGGGCACTTCAATGTTTTTTAAACTTATTTGAACTCCGGACTTCTTTTGTGTTCAGTATGCAGCATTCAAAGCGACGTCATCAATTTCCAACATGTTCTGACGTCATTTGTTGTTTTTCGGTCATTTACCTAATTGTTTAGAGAGCAAAATGACCGTGAAATTGAAAATCACTACAAAATGAACTCTGAAAATGTTGAAACTTGGCATGATATCATCATTTCACCCGTATAGCATGTGCGAGAGACTAGAGAGGGTTACGGCAAAAACTGGACACACTTCGTGTACAAACTGGACAAACTCTTTCGGAGTATCAGGATTTCGGACGAGAACTCATCTGTTAGACGGGCACTTCAATGTTTTTTAAACTTATTTGAACTCCGGACTTGTTTTTTGTTCAGTATGCAGCATTCAAAGCGACGTCATCAATTTCCAACTTGTTCTGACATCATTTTTTTTTGGTCATTTACCTAATTGTTTAGAGAGCTAAATGACCGTGAAATTTAAAATCACTACAAAATGAATTCTGAAAAAATGTTGAAACTAGGCATGGTATCATCATTTCATCCGCATAGCATGTGCGAAAGAGTAGAGAGGGTCACGGCAAAAACTGGACGCACTTCGTGCACAAACTGGACATACTCTTTCGGAGTATCAGGATTTCGGACGAGAACTCATCTGTTACACGGGCACTACAATGTTTTTTAAACTTATTTGAACTCCGGACTTCTTTTGTGTTCAGTATGTAGCATTCAAAGCGACGTCATCAACTTCCAACATGTTCTGACATCATTTGTTGTTTTTCGGTCATTTACCTAATTGTTTAGAGAGCTAAATGACCGTGAAATTGAAAATCACTACAAAATTAACTCTGAAAATGTTGAAACTTGGCATGGTATCATCATTTCACCCGCATAGCATGTGCGAAAGAGTAGAGAGGGTCACAGCAAAAGCAGGACGCACTTCGTGTACAAATCGTACAAACTCTTTCAGAGTATCAGGATTTCGGACGAGAACTCATCTGTTACACGAGCACTTCAATGTTTTTTAAACTTATTTGAACTCCGGAGTTCTTTTGTGTTCAGTATGCAGCATTCAAAGCGACGTCATCAATTTCCAACATGTTCTGACATCATTTGTTGTTTTTCGGTCATTTACCTAATTGTTTAGAGAGTTAAATGACCATGAAATTGAAAATCACTACAAAATGAACTCTGAAAATGTTGAAACTTGCCATGATATCATCATTTCACCCGTATAGCATGTGCGAGAGACTAGAGAGGGTTACGGCAAAAACTGGACGCACTTCGTGTACAAACTGGACAAACTCTTTCGGAGTATCAGGATTTCGGACGAGAACTCATCTGTTAGACGGGCACTTCAATGTTTTTTAAACTTATTTGAACTCTGGACTTGTTTTTTGTTCAGTATGCAGCATTCAAAGCGACATCATCAATTTCCAACTTGTTCTGACATCATTTTTTTTTGGTCATTTACCTAATTGTTTAGAGAGCTAAATGACCGTGAAATTTAAAATCACTACAAAATGAATTCTGAAAAAATGTTGAAACTAGGCATGGTATCATCATTTCATCCGCATAGCATGTGCGAAAGAGTAGAGAGGGTCACGGCAAAAACTGGACGCACTTCGTGCACAAACTGGACATACTCTTTCGGAGTATCAGGATTTCGGACGAGAACTCATCTGTTACACGGGCACTACAATGTTTTTTAAACTTATTTGAACTCCGGACTTCTTTTGTGTTCAGTATGTAGCATTCAAAGCAACGTCATCAACTTCCAACATGTTCTGACATCATTTGTTGTTTTTCGGTCATTTACCTAATTGTTTAGAGAGCTAAATGACCGTGAAATTGAAAATCACTACAAAATTAACTCTGAAAATGTTGAAACTTGGCATGGTATCATCATTTCACCCGCATAGCATGTGCAAAAGAGTAGAGAGGGTCACAGCAAAAGCAGGACGCACTTCGTGTACAAATCGTACAAACTCTTTCAGAGTATCAGGATTTCGGACGAGAACTCATCTGTTACACGAGCACTTCAATGTTTTTTAAACTTATTTGAACTCCGGAGTTCTTTTGTGTTCAGTATGCAGCATTCAAAGCGACGTCATCAATTTCCAACATGTTCTGACATCATTTGTTGTTTTTCGGTAATTTACCTAATTGTTTAGAGAGTTAAATGACCATGAAATTGAAAATCACTACAAAATGAACTCTGAAAATGTTGAAACTTGCCATGATATCATCATTTCACCCGTATAGCATGTGCGAGAGACTAGAGAGGGTCACGACAATAACTGGACGCACTTCGTGTACAAACTGGACAAACTCTTTCGGAGTATCAGGATTTCGGACGAGAACTCATCTGTTACACGGGCACTTTAATGTTTTTTAAACTTATTTGAACTCCGGACATCTTTTGTGTTCAGTATGCAGCATTCAAAGCGACGTCATCAATTTCCAACATGTTCTGACATCATTTGTTGTTTTTCGGTCATTTAGCTAATTGTTTAGAGAGCTAAATGACCGTGAAATTGAAAATCACTACGAAATGAACTCTGAAAATGTTGAAACTTGGCATGATATCATCATTTCACCCGTATAGCATGTGCGAGAGACTAGAGAGGGTCACGGCAAAAACTGGACGCACTTCGTGTACAAACTGGACAAACTCTTTCGGAGTATCAGGATTTCGGACGAGAACTCATCTGTTACACGGGCACTTTAATGTTTTTTAAACTTATTTGAACTCCGGACTTCTTTTGTGTTCAGTATGCAGCATTCAAAGCGACGTCATCAATTTCCAACATGTTCTGACATCATTTGTTGTTTTTCGGTCATTTAGCTAATTGTTTAGAGAGCTAAATGACCGTGAAATTGAAAATCACTACAACATGAATTCTGAAAATTTTGAAACTTGGCATGGTATCATCATTTCACCCGCATAGCATGTGCGAAAAAGTAGAGAGGGTCACCGCAAAAACTGGACGCACTTCGTGTACAAACTGGACAAACTCTTTCGGAGTATCAGGGTTTCGGACGAGAACTCATCTGTTACACGGACACTTCAATGTTTTTTAAACTTATTTGAACTCCAGACTTCTTTTGTGTTCAGTATGCAACATTCAAAGCGACGTCATCAATTTCCAACTTGTTCTGACATCATTTGTTGTTTTTCGGTCATTTACCTAATTGTTTAGAGAGCTAAATGACCGTGAAATTGAAAATCACTACAAAATGAACTCTGAAAATGTTGAAACTTGGCATGGTATCATCATTTCACCCGCATAGCATGTGTGAAAGAGTAGAGAGGGTCACAACAAAAACTGGACGCACTTCGTGTACAAACTGGACAAACTCTTTCGGAGTATCAGGGTTTCGGACGAGAACTCATCTGTTACATGGGCACTTCAATGTTCTTTAAACTTATTTGAACTCCGGACTTCTTTTTTGTTCAGTATGCAGCATTCAAAGTGACGTCATCAATTTCCAACATGTTCTGACATCATTTGTTGTTTTTCGGTCATTTACCTAATTGTTTAGAGAGCTAAATGACCGTAAAATAAAAAATCACTACAAAATGAACTTTGAAAATGTTGAAACTTGGCATGGTATCATCATTTCACCCGCATAGCTTGTGCGAAAGAGTAGAGAGGGTCACGGCAAAAACTGGACGCACTTCATGTACAAACTGGACAAACTCTTTTGGAGTATCAGGATTTTGCATGAGAACTCATCTGTTACATGGGCACTTCAATGTTTTTTAAACTTATTTGAACTCCGGACTTCTTTTGTGTTCAGTATGCAACATTCAAAGTGACGTCATCAATTTCCAACATGTTCTGACATCATTTGTTGTTTTTCGGTCATTTACCTAATTGTTTAGAGAGCTAAATGAACGTGAAATTGAAAATCACTACAAAATGAATTCCAAAAAAATGTTGAAACTTGGCATGGTATCATCATTTCACCCGCATAGCATGTGCGAAAGAGTAGAGAGGGTCACGGCAAAAACTGGACGCACTTCGTGCACAAACTGGACAAACTCTTTCGGAGTATTAGGATTTCGAACGAGAACTCATCTGTTACACGGGCACTTCAATTTTTTATAAACTAATTTGAACTCCGGACTTCTTTTGTGTTCAGTATGCAGCATTCAAAGTGACGTCATCAATTTCCAACATGTTCTGACATCATTTGTTGTTTTTCAGTCATTTACCTAATTGTTTAGAGAGCTAAATGACCGTGAAATTAAAAATCACTACAAAATGAACTTTGAAAATGTTGAAACTTGGCATGGTATCATCATTTCACCCGCATAGCATGCGCCAAAGAGTAGAGAGGGTCATGGCAAAAACGGGACGCAGTTCGGGTACAAACTAGACAAACTCTTTCGGAGTATCAGAATTTCGGACGAGAACTCATCGCTTACACGGGAACTTTAATGTTTTTTAAACTTATTTGAACTCCCGACTTCTTTTGTGTTCAGTACGCAGCATTCAAAGCGACGCCATCAATTTCCAACATGTTCTGACATCATTTGTTGTTTTTCGGTCATTTACCTAATTGTTTAGAGAGCTAAATGACCGTGAAATTGAAAATCACTACAAATTGAACTCTGAAAATGTTGAAACTTGGCATGATATCATCATTTCACCCATATAGCATGTGCGAGAGACTAGAGAGGGTCACGGCAAAAACTGGACGCACTTCGTGTACAAACTGGACAAACTCTTTCGGAGTATCAGGATTTCGGACGAGAACTCATCTGTTACACAAGCACTTCAATGTTTTTTAAACTTATTTGAACTCCGGACTTCTTTTGTGTTCAGTATGCAGCATTCAAAGCGACATCATCAATTTCGAACATGTTCTGACATCATTTGTTGTTTTTCGGTCATTTAGCTAATTGTTTAGAGAGCTAAATGACCGTGAAATTGAAAATCACTACGAAATGAACTCTGAAAATGTTGAAACTGGGCATGGTATCATCATTTCACCCGCATAGCATGTGCGAAAGAGTAGAGAGGGTCACAGCAAAAACTGGACACACTTCGTGTACAGACTGGACAAACTCTTTCAGAGTATCAGGGTTTCGGACGAGAACTCATCTGTTACACGGGCACTTCAATGTTTTTTAAACTTATTTGAACTCCGAACTTCTTTTGGGTTCAGTATGCAGCATTCAAAGCGATGTCATCAATTTCCAACATGTTCTGACATCATTTGTTGTTTTTCGGTCATTTACCTAATTGTCTAGAGAGCTAAATGATCGTGAAATTGAAAATCACTACAACATGAATTCTGAAAATTTTGAAACATGGCATGGTATCATCATTTCACCCGCATAGCATGTGCGAAAAAGTAGAGAGGGTCACAGCAAAAACTGGACGCACTAGGTGTACAAACTGGACAAACTCTTTCGGAGTATCACAGTTCGGACGAGAATTCATTACACGGGCACTTCAATGTTTTTTAAACTTATTTGAACTTCGGACTTCTTTTGTGTTCAGTATGCAGCATTCAAAGCGACGTCATCAATTTCCAACATGTTCTGACATCATTTGTTGTTTTTCGGTCACTTACCTAATTGTTTAGAGAGCTAAATGACCGTGAAATTGAAAATCACTACAAAATGAACTCTGAAAATGTTGAAACTTGCCATGGTATCATCATTTCACCCGCATAGCATGTGCGAAAGAGTAGAGAGGGTCACGGCAAAAACTGGACGCACTTCGTGTACAAACTGGACAAACTCTTTCGGAGTATCAGGATTTCGGACGAGAACTCGTCTGTTACATGGGCACTTCAATGTTTTTTAAACTTATTTCAACTCCGGACTTCTTTTGTGTTCAGTATGCATCATTCAAAGTGAGGTCATCAATTTCCAACATGTTCTGACATCATTTGTTGTTTTTCGGTCATTTACCTAATTGTTTAGAGAGCTAAATGACCGTGAAATTAAAAATCACTACAAAATGAACTTTGAAAATGTTGAAACTTGGCATGGTATCATCATTTCACCCGCATAGCATGTGCGAAAGAGTAGAGAGGGTCACGGCAAAAACTGGACGCACTTCGTGTACAAACTGGACAAACTCTTTCGGAGTATCAGGATTTCGCACGAGAACTCATCTGTTACACGGGCACTTCAATGTTTTTTAAACTTATTTGAACTCCGGATTTCTTTTGTGTTCAGTATGCAGCATTCAAAGCGACGTCATCAATTTCCAACATGTTCGGACATCATTTGTTGTTTTTCGGTCATTTACCTAATTGTCTAGAGAGCTAAATGACCGTGAAATTGAAAATCACTACAAAATGAACTCTGAAAATGTTGAAACTTGGCATGGTATCATCATTTCACCTACATAGCATGTGCGAAAGAGTAGAGAGGGTCACGGCAAAAACTGGACGCACTTCGTGTACAAACTGGACATACTCTTTCGGAGTATCAGGATTTCGCATGAGAACTCATCTGTTACACGGGCACTTCAATGTTTTTTAAACTTATTAGAACTCCGGACTTCTTTTGTGTTCAGTATGCAACATTCAAAGCGACGTCATCAATTTCCAACATGTTCTGACATGATTTGTTGTTTTTCGGTCATTTACCTAATTGTTTAGAGAGCTAAATGAACGTGAAATTGAAAATCACTACAAAATGAATTCCGAAAAAATGTTGAAACTTGGCATGGTATCATCATTTCACCCGCATAGCATGTGCGAAAGAGTAGAGAGGGTCACGGCAAATACTGGACGCACTTCATGCACAAACTGGACAAACTCTTTTGGAGTATTAGGATTTCGGACGAGAACTCATCTGTTACACGGGCACTTCAATGTTTTATAAACTTATTTGAACTCCGGACTTCTTTTGTGTTCAGTATGCAGCATTCAAAGTGACATCAGCAATTTCCAACATGTTTTGACATCATTTGTTGTTTTTCGGTCATTTACCTAATTGTTTAGAGAGCTAAATGACCGTGAAATTGAAAATCACTACAAAATGAACTCTGAAAATGTTGAAACTTGGCATGGTATCATCATTTCACCCGCGTAGCATGCGCAAAAGAGTAGAGAGGGTCACGGCAAAAACGGGACGCACTTCAAGCACAAACTGGACAAACTCTTTCGGAGTATTAGGATTTCGGACGAGAACTCATCTCTTACACGGGCACTTCAATGTTTTTTTAAACTTATTTGAACTCCGGACTTCTTTTGGGTTCAGTATGCAGCATGCAAAGCGATGTCATCAATTTCCAACATGTTCTGACATCATTTGTTGTTTTTCGGTCATTTACCTAATTGTCTAGAGAGCTAAATGATCGTGAAATTGAAAATCACTACAACATGAATTCTGAAAATTTTGAAACTTGGCATGGTATCATCATTTCACCCGCATAGCATGTGTGAAAAAGTAGAGAGGGTCACGGCAAAAACTGGACGCACTTCGTGTACAAACTGGACAAACTCTTTCGGAGTATCAGGATTTCGGACGAGAACTCATCTGTTACACGGGCACTTCAATGTTTCTTAAACTTATTTGAACTCCGGACTTCTTTTCTGTTCAGTATGCAGCATTCAAAGCGACGTCATCAATTTCCAACATGTTCTGACATCATTTGTTGTTTTTCGGTCATTTAGCTAATTGTTTAGAGAGCTAAATGACCGTGAAATTGAAAATCACTACGAAATGAACTCTGAAAATGTTGAAACTTGGCATGGTATCATCATTTCACCCGCATAGCATGTGCGAAAGAGTAGAGAGGGTCACCGTAGAAACTGGACGCACTTCGTGTACAAACTGGACAAACTCTTTCGGAGTATCAGGGTTTCGGACGAGAACTCATCTGTTACACGGGCACTTCAATGTTTTTTAAACTTATTTAAACTCCGAAATTCTTTTGGGTTCAGTATGCAGCATTCAAAGCGACGTCATCAATTTCCAACATGTTCTGACATCATTTGTTGTTTTTCGGTCATTTACCTAATTGTTTAGAGAGCTAAATGACCGTGAAATTAAAAATCACTACAAAATGAACTTTGAAAATGTTGAAACTTGGCATGGTATCATCATTTCACCCGCATAGCATGTGCGAAAGAGTAGAGAGGGTCACGGCAAAAACTGGACGCACTTCGTGTACAAACTGGACAAACTCTTTCGGAGTATCAGGATTTAGCACGAGAACTCATCTGTTACACGGACACTTCAATGTTTTTTAAAATTATTTGAACTCCGGATTTCCTTTCTGTTCAGTATGCAGCATTCAAAGCGACATCATCAATTTCCAACATGTTCTGACATCATTTGTTATTTTTCGGTCACTTACCTAATTGTTTAGAGAGCTAAATGACCATGAAATTGAAAATCACTACAAAATGAACTCTGAAAATGTTGAAACTTGGCATGGTATCATCATTTCACCTGCATAGCATGTGCGAAAGAGTAGAGAGGGTCACAGCAAAAACTGGACGCACTTCCTGTACAAACTAGACAAACTCTTTCGGAGTATCAGGGTTTCGGACGAGAACTCATCTGTTACACGGGCACTTCAATGTTTTTTAAACTTATTTGAACTCCGAACTTCTTTTGGGTTCAGTATGCAGCATTCAAAGCGACGTCATCAATTTCCAACATGTTCTGACATCATTTGTTGTTTTTCGGTCATTTACCTAATTGTTTAGAGAGCTAAATGACCGTGAAATTAAAAATCACTACAAAATGAACTTTGAAAATGTTGAAACTTGGCATGGTATCATCATTTCACCCGCATAGCATGTGCGAAAGAGTAGAGAGGGTCACGGCAAAAACTGGACGCACTTCGTGTACAAACTGGACAAACTCTTTCGGAGTATCAGGATTTCGCACGAGAACTCATCTGTTACACGGACACTTCAATGTTTTTTAAACTTATTTGTACTCCGGATTTCCTTTGTGTTCAGTATGCAGCATTCAAAGCGACATCATCAATTTCCAACATGTTCTGACATCATTTGTTGTTTTTCGGTCATTAACCTAATTGTTTAGAGAGCTAAATGACCGTGAAATTGAAAATCACTACAAAATGAACTCTGAAAATGTTGAAACTTGGCATGGTATCATCATTTCACCCGCGTAGCATGTGCGAAAGAGTAGAGAGGGTCACAGCAAAAACTGGACGCACTTCGTGTACAAACTGGACAAACACTTTCGGAGTATCAGGGTTTCGGACGAGAACTCATCTGTTACACGGGCACTTCAATGTTTTTTAAACTTATTTGAACTCCGGATTTCTTTTGTGTTCAGTATGCAGCATTCAAAGCGACGTCATGAATTTCCAACATGTTCTGACATCATTTGTTGTTTTTCGGTCATTTACCTAATTGTTTAGAGAGCTAAATGACCGTGAAATTGAAAATCACTACAAAATGAACTCTGAAAATGTTGAAACTTGGCATGGTATCATTATTTCACCTACATAGCATGTGTGAAAGAGTAGAGAGGGTCACGGCAAAAACTGGACGCACTTCTTGTACAAACTGGACAAACTCTTTCGGAGTATCAGGATTTCGCATGAGAACTCATCTGTTACACGGGCACTTCAATGTTTTTTAGAACTTATTTGAACTCCGGACTTCTTTTGTGTTCAGTATGCAACATTCAAAGTGACGTCATCAATTTCCAACATGTTCTGACATCATTTGTTGTTTTTTGGTCATTTACCTAATTGTTTAGAGAGCTAAATGAACGTGAAATTGAAAATCACTACAAAATGAATTCCGAAAAAATGTTGAAACTTGGCATGGTATTATCATTTCACCCGCATAGCATGTGCGAAAGAGTAGAGAGGGTCACGGCAAATACTGGACGCACATCGTGCACAAACTGGACAAACTCTTTCGGAGTATTAGGATTTCGGACGAGAACTCATCTGTTACACGGGCACTTCAATGTTTTATAAACTTATTTGAACTCCGGACTTCTTTTGTGTTCAGTATGCAGCATTCAAAGTGACGTCATCAATTTCCAACATGTTCTGACATCATTTATTGTTTTGCGGTCATTTACCTAATTGTTTAGAGAGCTAAATGACCGTGAAATTGAAAATCACTACAAAATGAACTCTGAAAATGTTGAAACTTGGCATGGTATCATCATTTCACCCGCATAGCATGCGCAAAAGAGTAGAGAGGGTCACGGCAAAAACTGGACGCACTTCGTGTACAAACTGGACAAACTCTTTCGGAGTATTAGGATTTCGGACGAGAACTCATCTCTTACACGGGCACTTCAATGTTTTTTAAACTTATTTGAACTCCGGACTTCTTTTGTATTCAGTATGTAGCATTCAAAGCGACGTCATCAATTTCCAACATGTTCTGACATCATTTGTTGTTTTTCGGTCATTTACCTAATTGTTTAGAGAGCTAAATGACCGTGAAATTGAAAATCACTACAAAATGAACTCTGAAAATGTTGAAACTTGGCATGGTATCGTCATTTCACCCGCATAGCATGTGCGAAAGACTAGAGAGGGTCCCGGCAAAAACTGGACACACTTCATGCACAAACTGGACAAACTCTTTCGGAGTATCAGGATTTCGGACGAGAACTCATCTGTTACACGGGCACTTCAATGTTTTTTAAACTTATTTGAACTCCGGACTTCTTTTGTGTTCAGTATGCAGCATTCAAAGTGACGTCATCAATTTCAACATGTTCTAACATCATTTGTTGTTTTTTGGTCATTTACCTAATTGTTTAGAGAGCTAAATGACCGTGAAACTGAAAATCACTACAAAATGAACTCTGAAAATGTTGAAACTTGGCATGGTATCATCATTTCACCCGCATAGCATGTGCGAAAGAGTAGAGAGGGTCACGGCAAAAACTGGACGCACTACGTGTACAAACTGGACAAACTCTTTCGGAGTATCAGGGTTTCGGACGAGAACTCATCTGTTACACGGGCACTTCAATGTTTTTAAAACTTATTTGAACTCTGGACTTCTTTTGGGTTCAGTATGCAGCATTCAAAGCAACGTCATCAATTTCCAACATGTTCTGACATCATTTGTTGTTTTTCGGTCATTTACCTAATTGTCTAGAGAGCTAAATGATCGTGAAATTGAAAATCGCTACAACATGAATTCTGAAAATTTTCAAACTTGGCATGGTATCATCATTTCACCCGCATAGCATGTGCGAAAAAGTAGAGAGGGTCACAGCAAAAACTGGATGCACTAGGTGTACAGACTGGACAAACTCTTTCGGAGTATCAGGATTTCGGACGAGAACTCATCTGTTACACGGGCACTTCAATGTTTTTTAAACTTATTTGAACTCCGGACTTCTTTTGTGTTCAGTATGCAGCATTCAAAGCGACGTCATCAATTTCCAACATGTTCTGACATCATTTGTTGTTTTTCGGTCACTTACCTAATTGTTTAGAGAGCTAAATGACCGTGAAATTGAAAATCACTACGAAATGAACTCTGAAAATGTTGAAACTTGGCATGGTATCATCATTTCACCCGCATAGCATGTGCGAAAGAGTAGAGAGGGTCACAGCAAAAACTGGACGCACTTCGTGTACAAACTGGACAAACTCTTTCGGAGTATCAGGATTTCGGACAAGAAGTCATCTGTTACACGGGCACTTCAATGTTTTTGAAACTTATTTGAACTCCGGACTTCTTTTGGGTTTAGTATGCAGCATTCAAAGCGACGTCATCAATTTCCAACATGTTCTGACATCATTTGTTGTTTTTCGGTCATTTACCTAATTGTCTAGAGAGCTAAATGATCGTGAAATTGAAAATCACTACAACATGAATTCTGAAAATTTTGAAACTTGGCATGGTATCATCATTTCACCCGCATAGCATGTGCGAAAAAGTAGAGAGGGTCACAGCAAAAACTGGACGCACTAGGTGTACAAACTGGACAAACTCTTTCGGAGTATCACAGTTTCGGACGAGAACTCATTACATGGGCACTTCAATGTTTTTTAAACTTATTTGAACTCCGGACTTCTTTTGTGTTCAGTATGCAGCATTCAAAGTGACGTCATCAATTTCCAACATGTTCTGACATCATTTGTTGTTTTTCGGTCACTTACCTAATTGTTTAGAGAGCTAAATGACCGTGAAATTGAAAATCACTACAAAATGAACTTTGAAAATGTTGAAACTTGGCATGGTATCATCATTTCACCCGCATAGCATGTGCCAAAGAGTAGAGAGGGTCACGGCAAAAACTGGATGCACTTCGTGTACAAATTGGACAAACTCTTTCGGAGTATCAGGATTTCGGACGAGAACTCGTCTGTTACATGGGCACTTCAATGTTTTTTAAACTTATTTGAACTCCGGATTTCTTTTGTGTTCAGTATGCATCATTCAAAGTGACGTCATCAATTTCCAACATGTTCTGACATCATTTGTTGTTTTTCGGTCATTTACCTAATTGTTTAGTGAGCTAAATGACCGTGAAATTAAAAATCACTACAAAATGAACTTTGAAAATGTTGAAACTTGGCATGGTATCATCATTTCACCCGCATAGCATGTGCGAGAGACTAGAGAGGGTCACGGCAAAAACTGGACGCACTTCGTGTACAAACTCGACAAACTCTTTCGGAGTATCAGGATTTCGCACGAGAACTCATCTGTTACACAGGCACTTCAATGTTTTTTAAACTTATTTGAACTCCGGATTTCTTTTGTGTTTAGTATGCAGCATTCAAAGCTACATCATCAATTTCCAACATGTTCTGACATCATTTGTTGTTTTTCGGTCATTTACCTAATTGTTTAGAGAGCTAAATGACCGTGAAATTGAAAATCACTACAAAATGAACTCTGAAAATGTTGAAACTTGGCATGGTATCGTCATTTCACCCGCATAGCATGTGCGAAAGACTAGAGAGGGTCCCGGCAAAAACTGGACACACTTCGTGCACAAACTGGACAAACTCTTTCGGAGTATCAGGATTTCGGACGAGAACTAATCTGTTACACGGGCACTTCAATGTTTTTTAAACTTATTTGAACTCCGGACTTCTTTTGTGTTCAGTATGCAGCATTCAAAGCGACGTCATCAATTTCAACATGTTCTAACATCATTTGTTGTTTTTCGGTCATTTACATAATTGTTTAGAGAGCTAAATGACCGTGAAATTGAAAATCACTACAAAATGAACTCTGAAAATGTTGAAACTTGGCATGGTATCATCATTTCACCCGCATAGCATGTGCAAGAGACTAGAGAGCTAAATGATCGTGAAATTGAAAATCACTACAAAATGAACTCTGAAAATGTTGAAACTTGGCATGGTATCATCATTTCACCCGCATAGCATGTGCGAGAGACTAGAGAGGGTCACGGCAAAAACTGGACGCACTTCGTGTACAAACTAGACAAACTCTTTCGGAGTATCAGGATTTCGCACGAGAACTCATCTGTTACACGGGCACTTCAATGTTTTCTAAACTTATTTGAACTCCGGATTTCTTTTGTGTTTAGTATGCAGCATTCAAAGCTACATCATCAATTTCCAACATGTTCTGACATCATTTGTTGTTTTTCGGTCATTAACCTAATTGTTTAGAGAGCTAAATGACCGTGAAATTGAAAATCACTACAAAATGAACTCTGAAAATGTTGAAACTTGGCATGGTATCATCATTTCACCCACGTAGCATGTGCGAAAGAGTAGAGAGGGTCACAGCAAAAACTGGACGCACTTCGTGTACAAACTGGACAAACACTTTCGGAGTATCAGGGTTTCGGACGAGAACTCATCTGTTACACGGGCACTTCAATGTTTTTTAAACTTATTTGAACTCCGGATTTCTTTTGTGTTCAGTATGCAGCATTCAAAGCGACGTCATGAATTTCCAACATGTTCTGACATCATTTGTTGTTTTTCGGTCATTTACCTAATTGTTTAGAGAGCTAAATGACCGTGAAATTGAAAATCACTACAAAATGAACTCTGAAAATGTTGAAACTTGGCATGGTATCATTATTTCACCTACATAGCATGTGCGAAAAAGTAGAGAGGGTCACGGCAAAAACTGGACGCACTTCGTGTACAAACTAGACAAACTCTTTCGGAGTATCAGGATTTCGGACAAGAACTCATCTGTTAGATGGGCACTTCAATGTTTTTTAAACTTATTTGAACTCCGGACCTCTTCTGTGTTCAGTATGCAGCATTCAAAGTGACGCCATCAATTTCCAACATGTTCTGACATCATTTGTTGTTTTTCGGTCATTTACCTGATTGTTTAGAGAGCTAAATGACCGTGAAATTGAAAATCACTACAAAATGAATTCTGAAAAATGTTGAAACTTGGCATGGTATCATCATTTCACCCGCATAGCATGTGCGAAAGAGTAGAGAGGGTCACGGCAAAAACTGGACGCACTTCGTGTACTAACTGGACAAACTCTTTCGGAGTATCAGGATTTCGGATGAGAACTCATCTTTTACACGGGCACTTCAATGTTTTTTAAACTTATTTGAACTCCGGACTTCTTTTGTGTTCAGTATGTAGCATTTAAAGCAACGTCATCAATTTCCAACATGTTCTGACATCATTTGTTGTTTTTCGGTCATTTACGTAATTGTTTAGAGAGCTAAATGACCGTGAAATTGAAAATCACTACAAAATGAACTCTGAAAATGTTGAAACTTGGCATGGTATCGTCATTTCACCCGCATAGCATGATCGAAAGAGTAGAGAGGGTCACGGCAAATACTGGACGCACTTCATGTACAAACTGGACAAACTCTTTCGGAGTATCAGGATTTCGGACGAGAACTCATCTGGTACACGGGCGCTTCAATGTTTTTTAAACTTATTTTAACTCCGGACTTCTTTTGTGTTCAGTATGCAACATTCAAAGCGACGTCATCAATTTCCAACATGTTCTGACATCATTTGTTGTTTTTCGGTCATTTCTCCCGCCGCCCGTCCCCGTCGCATCGCCCGCAGCCGCGCGTACGCCGCTGCCCCCCGCTCGTACACACACACACAGAGACACACACACACATTGTTTATACTTATTTCTATTTTTTGTTGTTTAGATTAATGTTAGATAAATTACGTAGATAATAATGTTAGAATGTTAATGTTAGATGAATTACATGGAAAAGATGTTAAATATTAATGTCAATTTTACATGAATTACAACAAGTTGAACTAGTTGAATTAGTATAGCTAGATATTAATTAGGTATATATATGAGATTTCAACTAGTTGAATTAATATAACTAGTTTATTTTTAGTATGAAAATTAATAGAACAAGTTTATTTTTAGTAAGAAAATTCAGGTATATGAGATTTGATGATCTAATCAAAATATTACTATATAGAACTACCTACTTTATTTTAGTAAGAAATTGATAGAACTAGTTTATTTTTAGTAAATGCTTAGTTGAATTAATAGAACTAGTTTATTTAGTTGAATTAATAGAACTAGTAAGTGTTTAATGTTTCACCTATATATGAACATATGTTAGATATTAATGTCAAATGTTAGATGAATTAGATATAAATTATATGTTAGATATATTTAATTTAGTTATATGAGATTTCAATATCTAATTAACATTTTATTATATAGAACTAGCTACCTTATTTTTAGTAATAAAATTAATAGAACTAGTTTAGTTGAATTAGTTGAATTAATTAGTTGAACTAGTTAGTTGAACTAGTTAGTTGAATAAGTTCAATTAATTAGGTATATTTTTCATAAGTGCTTAGTTGAATTAGTTCAATTAATTAGTTGAACTAGTTGAATTAACAGAATTAGTTGAATTAATAAAACTAATAAGTGTTTAATGTTTCACCTATGAACATAGGAATGTCGTCTGACGACGGACACGATTTCATTATGTGCGAATACTGCAAAGACCAGCGCGGCTTGTGCGGCATAAATTTTCTAGTTGATGATAGACGCTTCAGCATCAAGCTGGATGAGAACTTCGAAGTGGATACACTAAGTCACAACGACAAGTATTTTTTCGTAATTAAGCATGACTTATGCTTCATTTGCTTCAACTTTTAATTTTAATTTTTCACTATTCTACTAGCGTATCCCCTGCCATGCAAGAATTTTTGTCTTGGATAAGATAGGTTTCAGTCCTAACGAAACTATGGAGGTAAAAAGAGTTTACTTGAAGACCGAGCATGGTTATACCTTCAACGTCAAATTATACAATGCAGACACATACACCTATTTTGAATGCAAAACTTGGCAAGCACTATGCAAGGCTTATGCATTTGAGCCTGATATGGTTATCACCTTTGATATTCGTCCGGAAGATGATATTGAAGGTAATAGAGACATCTGGGTCGATGTGCAGACGCCTGTAGTTCTACCATTATGTGAGTTTCTCAACCATATTTATGTCTTCGATATGAGATTATTTGAACCAGTTGAATACTTAATAGATCTCAATTTATATTGACAGCTTACTTCCAATCAAGCAAACATGTCCGGCGCTTAGTAGACAGGACCGTCCACTGTCCCGGGGCTGAACTAAACTGCGAGGAGACAAGTCATTATGTTTCATGGCTTGAGGATCTTGATGCTGTCAAGACAAATTTCTTTCCTGCACTTAGAAATGTTAGTACTCAAAGCGTGCGACCAATAGTGTTCGTACTGAACTACGGTCACATATATTTAGGAAAGATGGTAAGATTTATACTATTTCTCCTTAGTGCATGTTTTGCATACATTATTTTTTATGCTAAACTTCATTGCTAAGTATGTTACTATTCGATGTTCTTCAATAGGGACTCCCGATGAATGTTGTGCCTAATTGGATCGAGACTAAAGGTACCATGAATATTGTTAGCTTACGGCCAAGATATCCTACAATGCACTTTAGTGCATTCAAGATTTCTAATAGCGAGGAATGCTTAATAGTAAAAGACCGGATCAAAATTGTGAACGATCACAGAGAAGTACTAGGGGGCAGCAATCAGAAGCACAACCCACGATTAGGAGACAGGTTCATCTGCATGCTCCAATATGATGAATCAGCAAAGCTATACATGTTCTATGCTATTTTACCTGAGAGAGAGCAGCAGGAGTGATTAATTAGCTAGTTCATGCTCTTAGTACTTGTCCTCTCATGTCCGTGTTCTTCGTCCTGAACTTAATCTCAAAGAGTGATTTGATTTTGTGGTGTTATGAACGCTTATAATATCATTACCATGTTGAACTCGATGATATCTTTGCTATGAAAACCGTTGGTGATGATATATATGATGCAAGAGTTTTTATATTAATATGATGATGATGATGAGTTATTATATCATTTATGAAAGAAACTGCATATTAGTTTCAACTGGATGGATTCTAGCTAAGTGATCAAGTATATGCCATATCCATATTACCTCGATCACTTAAGTAGGTGATCAAGTATATAGAATATGGATATGACATATACTTGATGACTTAGCTAGGATCCACGCATCCAGTCAAACTAATCTGCGGTACATTCACCTAATGATTTAACAACTCATTATAATGTAAAACAATCACTAAATTAAATTGAAAACACAAAATTAAAGTAAAAATAAAAAATAAAACCAAAACACACCCAAACATTTAGTACCGGTTGGTGTTACCAACCGGTACTAATGTCCTACGCGCCCACGGAGCTGGCTCGTGCCACGTGGTTGCCCTTTAGCACCGGTTCATGCTGAACCGGTACTAAAGGGGGGGGGGCTTTAGTGCCCACAATTTAGTGCCGGTTACCGAACCGGCACTAAAGGGCCTTACGAACCGGTGTTATTGCCCGGTTCTGCACTAGTGTGGTTCCGGACTCGGGTAGGCGGCCTCCTTCCAAAAGAGGCAAGACGCCCGTGCTGGTGACGTCTGTCCATCTAGAGGCACCGGACAGTCTGCTGGGAGTGCTTCGCAGCGCTTCCATCGACGAAGAGCACCGCACTATTATGAGTGCGGTGATCCAGAAGGTTCAGTACGCCAAGAGCGGACTGACTGAAGCCTATGCTAGCCTTCTAACAGGCTTTGAGGTAAGTATTTGAAATATGGAAAAAATATTACCGCATAGACAGTAGCCCCTGATGCTCTGTTTGGTGTTCAAAAAGAAAAGCCGAATAGAGGATCAACTAATATCTGCAGGAGTCTAATATAAGTATGTCTATATGCGTATGCAGGCTTCGCTGCTGACCTCTGCCGCACTGACTGCGGAGGTCGCCGTACTGAAGCAGGACCTCGAAGGGTCCAAGAAAGAGCTTGGCCTTGCCAAGAGGCAGCTTGAGGAGAACAAAGGTAAGTAATACCTAGTCTGTAGATATGTATATATATGAAAGGGATGCGATTGCAAAATGACAGGATCATCTTTAATTTGCCAGGGGCCACGACCGAAGTGGCAACCCTGAAGCAAGCGCTATCCGAGGCCGAAAACAAAGCGGCCCAGGAGCGCACCGAGTGGGAAAAACAAGAGGTACGGGTGGGCGAGGTGCAGCAAGAGCTCCACGCTCTCGTGCCGAAGCACGAGGCGTTGGAGCTTGACTTGAAGATGCGAGAGTCCGAGCTTGCCGCGGCCCTTGAGAGTGCAAAGAGTGCCAAGGCCGAAGCCCAAAAGGCCCTCCAGGAGATTGATGCGATGAAGAAGATAGAGGCAGGTAAGGCATTCTATATGCAAAGCAAGCATGTGAAAGTAAATTACTTGTTACTTACCCGAATCTGGAGCTCTCCAGGAGCATTCGCAGATTTACCCCGCAGCATGTCGGATGCCGCATAGTTTTATCAGGCCGAGGAGGGATGCTCAATGGAGAAGTTGTTCTGGTCTCAGTATACTGGGACCAAACACCCGATGCCTCTGAGCGACCAGCTGAAGCAACTGGTCGAGCTGCATAAGGCGGCCGAACAGGCCATGAAGGGCTTTATAGTTCGGATGTGGCCTGGCGACGCCCTTCCCAACAGCTACTTCAGCCTGGTGAGGCGGCTTGTGGATGCCTGCCCATGGCTGGAAGTCATCAAGCGGTCCGTCTGCATTGAAGGTGCGCGCCGGGCTTTCGCCCGTGCGAAGGTGCACTGGGACAAGATGGACGCCGTGAAGCTGGTGAAGGAAGGGCCGCCGCAGGGCAAGGAGCATCACCACCCCGAGATGTACTATGAGGGTGTCCTGAAGGGTGCCCGTCTTGTAGCGGACGAGTGTGCGAAAGATGTAATATTTGAATAAACTTGCTTGTATAATCCTGTATTATGAAAACTTGTTCATATGCGCTATGCAACACTTGTTTGAATTTAAAATATTGCCTTCTGTTCGGCTCTTTATCAAATCTGAGAGATGGCTAGTCGTCGGCTTCTGCCCCCACGCCACGAGTGCTCGGGTGTTCGGGATAAACCTGAGCACTCTTGTTCCCATTTTTGGGTCCTTCGAGGGAGGTGCTCAGCACAACGAACAAGGCAATCAGACTATAATGCGTTATCACTCTCACTTAGCCATAGAATTCTATAATTTTAAATTTTGGCAAAGCCCCTAGTATTCGGAAGGCCGATTTCGGGGCGCTATACACGCCTTAGGCCGGACAGGGCCGACTCCTCGCTCTAAGCGGCAAAAGTCTTTAGGGACTTGAGACCTCTCGAACAGCGACCAGTCTCTCGCCTTATCATGACAGTCAGTTTTAGCTTTCTCTACTGAGGTCCTTAGCCCAGCAGAACCGGGGCACAATCGCAGTAGTTCTCCCAGTGCTACCTTAGCCGATATAGCGGAATGTAAGGTACCAAAACATGGGAGCCGAGCAAACCCAACTATTGACCCAAGACATGATTCAGAGCTGATGCATATAATGCTATAAGTTCGGGGTGCCGCACTGTCGAAAGTGTTCGGACTTCTCACACCGTATTATGGGGTATGCCTAAGCCCCTAGCGTATTGGCCGTACAAGAATGTACGGGTGCTAGATGTCATGAATGAACATATATATATATATATATATAAAAGGAAGAATGCAATAATAGTCTTAATGCTATGCATTGTTTATTCAAAAAGGTGCATTAAAGTAGAATGATACAAGTAGTGCGATAAGCAAAAAGTAGGACTGTTTGACATGTCCCTTCCAAGGGCAAGCTGAGGAATAGTATTAAAGCAAATATTTCACTCGTTATCGTAATCCACCTGGGAGTTCCGTGGTGTGACGTAGCTTTCTGCCTCCTTGGTTGCTGCATCATGTGTTCGACAATCATGCTGCCGGACAGGGTTTCCAGAGATTAAAGTACTGAAAGAGAAAAATAACAAAGCGGGAAGCCCCTAGTGCGGTTTAAGCTGCGTCTTGGAGCGTGCCGCCGTCGTGCCCCCCTCCCACCTATGCCCATGGTATTTTTAATGCGTAATTATGTACGCGTGGCACAGATTTCACCGCTTGGCTGGGACCAGGGTGGGGGCCGCATTGCTATGCGAGCTCGGAACGTGCCAGGCGGTCCAGTTGCCGATTACTCCGGGCGCGCTTGAAGGTGTCCGGGTCCTTAATAACCGAACTAGTGGATTGCCTTAAGAGGCCGCTTTGCACTTCTACTGCGAGGGCCGCAGTGTGCTCCTCCGTGTGGAGAGAGCGCTCTGTGTTTCCATTGACTGTGATGACCCCCTGAGGTCCTGGCATCTTGAGCTTGAGATATGCATAATGTGGTACCGCATTGAATCTTGCAAATGCGGTTCGCCCGAGCAGTGCATGGTAGCCACTGCGGAACGAGACTATGTCGAAGATTAAATCTTCGCTTCGGAAGTTATCCAAGGATCCGAACACCACTTCCAGTGTGACTGAGCCTGTGCAATGGGCCTCTACACTTGGTATGACGCCTTTAAAGGTCATTTTTGGGGGTTTGATCCTTGAGGGGTCTATACCCATTTTGCACACTGTGTCCTGATAAAGCAGGTTCAAGCTGCTGCCGCCATCCATAAGGACTCGAGTGAGGTGAAATCCGTCAATGATTGGGTCTAGGACCAGTGCGGCGAATCCGCCATGACGGATACTAGTGGGGTGGTCCCTGCGATCGAAGGTGATCGGACAGGAGGACCATGGGTTGAACTTTGGGGTGACTGGCTCCAATGCATATACGTCCCTGAGCGCACGCTTCCGCTCCCTCTTGGGGATGTGGGTTGCGTATATCATGTTCACCGTCCGCACTTGTGGGGGGAACCTCTTCTGTCCTTCGGTGTTCGGCTACCGGGGCTCCTCCTTGTCATCGCTATGTGATCCCTTATCTTTGTTTTCGGCATTTAACTTGCCGACCTGCTTGAACACCCAACAATCCCTGTTGGTGTGGTTGGCTGGCTTGTCGGGGGTGCCGTGTATTTGACACGAGCAATCGAGTATACGGTCCAAACTGGACGGGCCCAGAGTGCTTCTTTTGAATGGCTTTTCCGCTGACCGGGTTTAGAGCCTTTGAATCCGGCATTGATTGCTGTATCCTCGGTATTGTCGCTGTTAATGCGGCGCTTATGTTTGTTGCGACGTGACCTGACGTTGCCGTCCTTGGTATTCGAAGTACCATGGTTCTTTGATATGTTATTGCTGCAAGCCAACCAGCTGTCCTCTCCCGCACAGAAGCGGGTCATGAGTGTCGTGAGGGCTGCCATAGATTTCGGCTTTTCCTGGCCAAGGTGCCGGGCAAGCCATTCGTCGCGGATGTTGTGCTTGAAAGCTGCTAGGGCCTCTGCATCCAGACAGTCGACGATTTGATTTTTATTTGTTAGGAACCGTGTCCAGAATTGCCTGGCCGATTCCTCTGGCTGCTGAATTATGTGGCTCAAGTCATCAGCATCTGGTGGTCACGCATAAGTGCCCTGAAAGTTATCGAGGAACGCGGCTTCCAGATCTTCCCAATAGCCAATGGACTTTGCTGGCAAGCTGTTGAGCCAATGTCGAGCTGGTCCTTTGAGTTTGAGTGGGAGGTATTTGATGGCGTGTAGGTCATCACCACGGGCCATGTGGATGTGCAGGAGGAAATCCTCGGTCCATACCGCAGGATCTGTTGTGCCGTCGTATGATTCTATATTTACGGGTTTGAAACCCTTTGGGATTTGATGATCCATTACTTCGTCTGTGAAGCATAAGGGGTGTGCGGTGCCTCTGTACTAGGCTATATCGTGACGCAGCTCAAATGAGTCTTGCCCGCTGTGTTCGGCCCGACCGGACTTACTTTTACTGTATCCGGCGTGACGATTATCGTCTCGCATAATGGCGCGCCCTCATGATCCGTAGATCAATCTTGCGTGTTTTGCTTTGTCCTCCAATACGTCTCGCAAGTCTGGTGTATTTCCCCATGCCTTTTTATTTGAATGGCGTCGGGGTGCGGGCTGGGCTTTTGGCTGGAATGCCTCCCTGTCGTGGCCACGAGTTGGCCGATCAGCCATGTCATACGCCGGAGATGTAGGTTTCGGTGCTTCCTCCTCCAGTCGGGGTAGCAACCTGCACTTTGGGTAACTCTTGGAGGGGTGTTCGAGTTTATATTCCTCGGCCGCCAGGACTTCAGTCCATCTGTCAGCTAGCAAATCTTGATCAGCTTGAAGCTGCCACTGCTTTTTCTTAAGGCTATTTGCCGTGGCTATAAGCCGGCGCTTGAAGCGCTCTTGTTCGACGGGATCCTCTGGCACGACGAATTTGTCATCGTCGAGGCTTGCCTCGTCTTCGGAGGCAGGCATGTAATTATCATCCTCCACCTCTCCATTTGCCGCTCTCTCAGGAGGGCTGGCTTCTCCAACCTCTTGCTCTAAATCTTGCTGTAGGGGATTGTTGTTGTCTTCGGCGCTGTCCGGAGTGCTATTATCTCCGGTGCCGGTATCACCGCTTTTTCCTTGGCGGGACTTAGAGCGGCGCCACTGACGCTGGCGCTTGGGTTGCCTCTTGGAGGGGTCATCCTCCACTGTCCCATCGCCATTGCCTTCTTTGGGTGTGTCCACCATGTATATGTGATATGATGAGGTGGCTGTCCAGTGCCCTGTGGGCAGTGGTTCCTCTTCGCCTCCCGCATCGTCGGCCATACCGTCGATGTCTTCGGAGTCGAAGTCGAGCATGTCAGTTAAGTCATCGACAGTGGCTACTAAGTGGGTGGTGGGTGGGTGGCGAATTTCTTCGTCATCCGCATACCAATCCTGCCAGACGTAGTTTGGCCAGGACTCTCCTGACAAGGAGAGGGACCTTAATGAGTTCAGTATGTCGCCAAAGGGCGAGTGCTGAAAAATATCCGCGGAGGTAAACTCCATGATCGGCGCCCAATCAGATTCGACAGGAACAGGCGCAGGGTTCGCAGTCCGTGGCGGGAGAAGGATCCGGCAGTTTGGCAACACGGCTCTCATGAAGGGTAAGGTCGATATTTGGCTCGATCGCCACAGAGGATACGACCTCCGTGGCGGGGTCTATCGACCCGTCCATGGATGGCGCAACTTGCTCCGAATTGAGGGTCGGAGCGGCTGCCGGTGCTATTTCTTGAACACTGTCCGATGGTAGAGCTAAATCGTACCCATTGTGACCGCGTGGCGCACAAGGCAGGGGCTCGAATCCGTCGAAGATCAAGTCTCCGCAGATATCGGCCATGTATTTTAAGCTTCCAAACCTGACCTGGTGGCCAAGGGCGTACCTTTTGATCTGCTTCAGATGGCCAAGCGAGTTGGCCCATAGTGCGAAGCCGCCGAACACAAAGATCTGTCCGGGGAGAAAAGTCTCACCCTGGACTGCATCGCTATCGATGATCGTAGGAGCCATCAAGCCTAACGGCGACGACACATAGGAACTCTCAATGAAAGCACCAATGTCGGTGTCAAAACCGGTGGATCTCGGGTAGGGGGTCCCGAACTGTGTGTCTAAGGCGGATGGTAACAGGATGCAGGGGACACGATGTTTTACCCAGGTTTGGGCCCTCTTGATGGAGGTAAAATCCTACGTCCTGCTTGATTTATTCTTGATGATACGAGTATTACAAGAGTTGATCTACCACGAGATCGGATAGGCTAAACCCTAGAAGCTAGCATATGGTATGATTGTATCTTGTCCTACGGACTAAAACCCTCCGGTTTATATAGACACCGGAAGGGGTTAGGGTCACACAAGGTCGGTTACAAAGGAGGAGATATCTATATCCGTACTGCCTAGCTTGCCTTCCACGCCAAGTAGAGTCCTATCTGGACACGGGACGAAGTCTTCAATCTTGTATCTTCATAGTCCAACAGTCCGGCCAAAGGATATAGTCCGGCTGTTCGGAGACCCCCTAATCCAGGACTCCCTCACCCACCGATTGATGTTAATGCAAGGAGTAGGGATTGCCATGCAACGGATGCACTAGAGCTATAAATGTATGAAAGCTCAACAAAACAAACTAGTGGGTGTGCATCCAACTTGCTTGCTCACAAAGACCTAGGGTACTTGAGGAGGCCCATTGTTGGAATATACAAGCCAAGTTCTATAATGAAAAATTCCCACTAGTATATGAAAGTGATAACAAGAGAGACTCTCTAGTATGAAGATCATGGTGCTACTTTGAAGCACAACTATGGTAAAAGGATAGTAACATTGTCCCTTCTCTCTTTTTCTCTCATTTTTTGGGCCTTCTCTTTTTTATGGCCTTTTTTTAGGCCTTCTCTTTTTTATGGCCTTTCTTTTTTTTATTCGTCACTTGGGACAATGCTCTAATAATGATGATCATCACACTTCTATTTGTTTACAACTCAATGATTACAACTCGATACTAGAACAAAGATGACTCTATATGAATGCCTCCAGCGGTGTACCGGGATATGCAATGAACCAAAAGTGACATGTATGAAAGAATTATGAACGGTGGCTTTGCCACAAATACTATGCCAACTACATGATCATGCTAAGCAATATGACAACCATGAATGTGTCATGATGAACGAAATGATGGAAAGTTGCATGGCAATATATCTCGGAATGGCTATGGAAATGCCATAATAGGTAGGTATGGTGGATGTTTTGAGGAAGATATAAGGAGGTTTATGTGTGAAAGAGCGTATCATATCACGGGGTTTGGATGCACCGGCGAAGTTTGCGCCAACTCTCAATGTGAGAAAGGGCAATGCACGGTACCGAAGAGGCTAGCAAGGATGGAAGGGTGAGAGTGCGTATAATCCATGGACTCAACATTAGTCATAAAGAAGTCACATACTTATTGCAAAAATCTACAATTCATCAAAAACCTCAGCACTACGCGCATGCTCCTAGGGGGATAGATTGGTAGGAAAAGACCATCGCTCGTCCCCGACCGCCACTCATAAGGAAGACAATCAAATAACACCTCATGTTTCAAATTTGTTGCATAACGTTTACCATACGTGCATGCTACGGGACTTGCAAACTTCAACACAAGTATTTCTCAATTTCACATCTACTCAACTAGCATGACTTTGATTTTATTACCTCCATATCTCAAAACAATCATCAAGCATCAAACTTTTCTTAGTATTCAACACACTCATAAGAAAGTTTTATTATTAATATTGCATACCAAGCATATTAGGATTTTAAGCAAATTACCATGCTATTAAGACTCTCAAAATAATCTAAGTGAAGCATGAGAGATCAATAGTTTCTATAAAACAAATCCACCACCGTGCTCTAAAAGATATAAGTGAAGCACTAGAGCAAAACTATAAAGTTCAAAAGATAAAAGTGAAGTACATATGGTATTCTATCAAATTCCAAATCATGTATGGCTCTCTCAAAAGGTGTGTACATCAAGGATGATTGTGGTATTCTAACAAGAAAAGACTCAAATCATAAAAGACGCTCCAAGCAAAACACATATCATGTGGTGAATAAAAATATAGCTCCAAGTAAAGTTACCGATAAAAGTAGACGAAAGAGGGGATGCCTTCCGGGGCATCCCCAAGCTTTGGCTTTTAGGTGTCCTTATATTATCTTGGGGGTGCAATGGGCATCCCCAAGATTAGGCTCTTGCCACTCCTTGTTCCATAATCCATCAAATCTTTACCCAAAACTTGAAAACTTCACAACACAAAACATAAAGTAGAAAACTCGTGAGCTCTGTTAGCGAAAGAAAACAAAAGACCACTTCAAGGTACTGTAATGAACTCATTATTTATTTATATTGGTGCTAAACCTACTGTATTACAACTTCTCTATGGATTATAAACTATTTTACTAGCCATAGATTCATCAAAATAAGCAATCAACACACGAAAAACAGAATCTGTCAAAAACAGAACAGTCTGTAGTAATCTGTAGCTATCGCAAGATATGGAACCCAAAAAATTCTAAAATAAATTTCTGGACGTTAGGAATTTATCTATTAATAATACTCAAAAATAATTAAATAAATATCACTCTCCAAATAAAAATTACAGCAGTTCTCGTGAGCGCTAAAGTTTCTGTTTTTTACAGCAAGTTGAACAAGACTTTCCCCAAGTCTTCCCAACGGTTTTACTTGGCACAAACACTAATTAAACACAAAAAAAACAAACAAAACATAGGCTATATAATTTATTTATTACTAAACAGGAGCAAAAAGCAAGTAATAAAAATAAAATTGGGTTGCCTCCCAACAAGCGCCATCGTTTAACTCCCCTAGCTAGGCATAACTAGCAAGAATAGATCTAGGTATTGCCATCTTTGGTAGGCAATCCATAAGTGGCTCTAATTATAGATTCATAAAGGTCTACCGAGAATAATAGGGCAAGAAGGATTGCAATCTATATCAAGAACGATAAAATCTACGGGCACATAATTCCTATTTGCAACAATAAGAACATCATTAATTCTTCCCATAGGTTTATTAATAGTGGAATCCGCAAGATGCAAGTTTAGAGAGCATTCATCAAAATCACGGAAATCTAGCAAATCACACAATGTTTGGGGAATAGTAGAGACACTAGCACCCAAATCACACAAAGCATAAATCTCATAATTTTTAATTTTAATTTTAGTAGTAGGTTCCCACTCATCATAAAGTTTTCTAGGGATAGAAACTTCCAATTCAAGTTTTTCTTCATATGATTACATCAAGGCATCAACAATATGTTTAGTAGATGCTTTATTTTGACTATAAGCGTGAGGAGATTTTAGCATGGATTGCAACAAGGAAATATAATCAATTAAAGAGCAATTTTCATAATTAAATTCCTTGAAATCCAATACAGTGGGTTTAGCAATATCTAGGGTTTTAATTTCTTCATTCCCACTTTTATCAAATTTAGCATCAAGATCAAAAGATTCAGAATTATTGGAACGCCTTCTAGGTAAAGATGGATCATATTCAGTCCCATCATTATCAAGATTCATATTGCAAAACAAAGATTTAATAGGGGACACATCAATAACTTTTAGATCTTCATCATTATTTTCATAGGAACTAGAAGAACACGCTTTTATAAAGGCATCTTTCTTAGCACGCATCCTAGCGGTTCTTTCTTTGCACTCGTCAATGGAAATTCTCATGGCTTTGAGAGACTCATTGATAACATGCTTAGGTGGTATAGATCTATGTTTCAAAGAATCAACATCAAGAGCAATTCTATCAATGTTCCTAGCCAAATCATCAATCTTAAGCAATTTCTTTTCAATCATAGCATTAAAATTCTTTTGCGAAGAAATACATTATTTAATATTAGATTCACAATCAGAGGGCATCTTATTATAATTTCCATAAGAATTGTTGTAGGAATTACCATAATTATTAGATGGATTACTAGGATAAGGCCTCGGATTGAAATTTCCTCTATACACGTTGTTACCAAAATTGTTCCTACCAACAAAATTCACATTCATAGATTCACTATTATTCTCAATCAAAGTAGACAAGGGCACATCATTAGGATCAGAAGAAACACTCTTATTAGCAAATAATTTCATAAGTTCATCCATCTTTCCACTCAAAACATTAATTTCTTCTATCGCATGCACCTTTTTATTAGTAGATCTTTCAGTATGCCATTGAGAATAATTAACCATAATATTATATAAGAGTTTAGTAGCATCTCCTAAAGTGATTTCCATAAAAGTGCCTCCCGTGGCCGAATCTAAAAGATTTCTAGAAGCAAAATTCAATCCGGCATAAAAATTTTGTATAATCATCCACAAATTCAAACCATGAGTAGGGAAATTACGTATCATTAATTTCATTCTCTCCCAAGCTTGTGCAACATTTTCATGATCAAGTTGTTTAAAATTCATAATATCGTTTCTAAGAGAGATGATCTTAGCGGGAGGAAAATAGTTAGACATAAAAGCATCTTTGCACTTGTTCCATGTATCAATACTATTTTTAGGCAAAGATGAAAACCAAGCTTTAGCACGATCTCTAAGCAAAAAAGGAAATAGCTTCAATTTAACAATATCCTTATCGACATCTTTCTTCTTTTGCATGTCACACAAATCAACGAAGCTATTAAGATGGGTAGCGACATCTTCACTAGGAAGGCCGGAGAACGGACCTTTCATGACAAGATTCAACAAAGCAGTATTAATTTCACAAGATTCAGCATCGGTAAGAGGAGCAATTGGAGTGCTAAGGAAATCAATATTATTGGTATTGGTGAAGTCACACAATTTAGTATTATCATGAGCCATCACGACAAACAAACAATCCAACACACGAGCAAACAAAAGGCAAACGAGCAAAGGAGGAAAATAGAGAGGGAGGATAGAGAGAGAGGGCGAATAAAATGGCAAGGGTGAAGTGGGGGAGAGGAAAACGAGAGGAAAATGGCAAATAATGTAATGCGGGAGATAGGGATTGTGATGGGTACTTGGTATGTTGACTTTTGCGCTGACTCCCCGGCAACGGCGCCAGAAATTCTTCTTGCTACCTCTTGAGCACTGCGTTGGATTTCCCCGAAGAGGAAGGGATGATGCAGCAAAGTAGCGTAAGTATTTCCCTTAGTTTTTGAGAACCAAGGTATCAATCCAGTAGGAGGCTACGCTCGAGTCCCTCGTACCTACACAAAAACAATAGCTCAACGCAACCAACGCGCTTAGGGGTTGTCAATCCCTTCACTGTCACTTTCGAAAGTGAGATCTGATAGAGATGATAAATAATATTTTTGGTATTTTTGGTATAGAGATGCAAAGTATAAATTAAAAGCAAAGCAATAATAAAGTAATGGCGATTAATATAATGAGAAAGAGACCCGGGGGCCATAGGTTTCACTAGTGGCTTCTCTCAAGAGCATAAGTATTCTATGGTGGGTGAACAAATTACTGTTGAGCAATTGACAAAATTGAGCATAGTTATGAGAATATCTAGGCATGATCATGTATATAGGCATCACGTCCGAGACAAGTAGACCGAAACGATTCTGCATCTACTACTATTACTCAACTCATCGACCACTATCCATCATGCATCTAGAGTATTAAGTTAAAAACAGAGTAACGCCTTAAGCAAGATGACATGATGTAGAGGGATACTTTCATGCAATATGATAAAAACCCCATCTTGTTATCCTCGATGGCAACAATACAATACGTGCCTTGCTGCCCCTTCTGTCACTGGGAAAGGACACCGCAAGATCGAACCCAAAGCTAAGCACTTCTCCCATGCCAAGAACAACCAATCTAGTAGGCCAAACCAAACAGATAATTCGAAGAGATTTGCAAAGATAACCAATCATACATAAAATAATTCAGAGAAGATTCAAATATTATTCATAGATAGACTTGATCATAAACCCACAATTCATCGATCTCAACAAACACACCGCAAAAAGAAGATTACATTGAATAGATCTCCACAAGAGAGGGGGAGAACATTGTATTGAGATCCAAAAAGACAGAAGAAGCCATCTAGCTACTAAATATGGACTCGTAGGTCTGAAGTAAACTACTCACACTTCATCGGAGGGGCTTGGATGATGATGTAGAATCCCTCTGTGATCGATGCCCCCTCTGGCGGAGCTCCGGAACAGGCCCCAAGATGGGATCTCGTGGATACAGAAAGTTGCGGCGGTGGAATTAGGTTTTTGGCTCCGTCCCCGATCGTTTGGGGGTACGTGGATATATATAGGAGGAAGAAGTACGTCGATGGAGCTTCGAGGGGCCCACGAGGCAGGGGGCGCGCCCTCCACCCTCGTGACCGCCTCGTGGCTTTCTTGACAGGATGGTCCAAGTCTCCTGTATCTTATCTGATGAGAAAATCACGTTTCCGAAGGTTTCATTCCGCTTGGACTCCGTTTGATATTCCTTTTCTTCGAAACCCTAAAATAGGCAAAAAAAATTGCAATTCTGGGCTGGGCCTCCGGTTAATAGGTTAGTCCCAAAAATAATATAAAAGTGGATAATAAAGCCCAATAATGTCTAAAACTGTAGATAATATAGCATGGAGCAATCAAAAATTATAGATACGTTGGAGACGTATCACCTGGCGGATATCCAAAGTTATAGTTGGGGTCGTACTGAGAATGATCCCCCTGGTGCCAATGGTTGGCGACCTGTTCCGGATTCCAATGATAGACAGACTGCCCGTGAGGATCAAATTGTGGTTCCGGCTCTGACTCTGTAGGTGGTGCGGGGTTTCGGTAGGCGTGAATGGCCTCCGGTGGAACAAGGTACTTGCCTGCAGATAAGTCAAACAAGGAAGGAGCAGGCAAAGTAATAGTCTCAGTGTGATTTTTATCAAATATCAGCTTGTACTTAAGCATCTTTTCCTTATTCTTAATGATAAAATCATGTGCTACCATACTCTTATAGTCTAGAAAAACAGGAGGCAACAACTTTTCTTCTTTCTCATAATGCCTAATAGGTATGTTAAAATGTGCAGCGAGGCGCGAGGCGAAGATACCTCCCAAGATGGGGCCCTTAGTACGGTTAATATTTAACCGCTTTGCAACAATAGCGCCCATACTAAATGTGTCATAACGGAACAAGGCATGGCACAAAATAACAATATCAGGGGCACTAAGGTTGCCACAGTTTCCGCGACCAATTAAGCATCTACTAGCAAATATTGCAAAGTAACATAAAACAGCAAAATGTATGCTAGTAATTCTTGCATCGGAAACCTTCGCCGTTTCCCCTACAACAATTCTATCAATAAACCCTTCCACATTGTCACGATGTTGTTCCTTTACACTGCCCTCAAAAGGGATCAAACAAACCCGACAAAAATCACGAAGTGACATCTCCTTACACTACAAAAAAATACACTTCCGTGATGATACGTGTTCGTCACAGTAGGTCGCTTTTTTTGTCATGCATGTACATCCATGACAAATTTATGACAGAATCAAGATAGTCATACCTGTGCTGTCGTAGAAGTTTTCCATGACATTACCAAAATTATCATCACGTAAGTGTCCACTTCCATGACGATAAATCGCGCGTCACAGAAGTGCTTTCGTCAAGGGTGACCGACATGTGGCATCCACCGTAACGGAACGCCGTTAAGCTATCGGGTCGGGTTTTGGATCCGATAACCCGTTAATAGTCCCGACCAATGGGGATTTTCCACGTGTAAAATCATCATTGGCTAGAGGAAACACGTGTCGGCTCATCGTCGGGACAGATGTCATCCACTCACTGGACAGAAGGGGCCTATGATACATCGACACCTGGCACGACCCAACAAGTTTAAATGGGCCGACCCAACTAAAGGCCCACAAGATTTTGTGGACCATAATGGGCCGACCCAGCTAAAGGCCCACGAGATTTTGCGGACCATAATGGGATGGCCCAGCTAAAGGCCCACAAGATTTCACGGGCCATAATGGGCTGGCCCAGGTAAAGGCCCACAAGATTTTCGTGTGCCATAATAGGCCGGCACAAGTAAAGGCCCACGGTGACTCTAGCCCATAATGAATAGTAATTTTCTTTATACCCGTTAACGGTCCATGATTTACATGGGCTGTTTCTAGCCCGTGTTAGCTTTCGGCCTATTGACGACCCATACGTTCTTGGGCTCCTTTTCGGCCCTCGATTACTTCCGGCCCGTTACTGGCCTATTCCCCTAATGGGCCAAATTCGGCCCATGGCAAGAGTCGGCCCATTACTGGCCTGTTCCACTAATGGGCCAAATTCGGCCCATGGCAAGAGTCGGCCCGTTACTGGCCTGTTACCCTAATGGGCCAAATTCGGCCCATGGCAAGAGTCGGCCCGTTTCTGGCCTGTTAACCCGTTGCGCCGTTTCCAGCCCGTCATATATTCTGGCCCATTAACGACCCGTTATGCCCGTGACAGAATTAAGCCTTTGCTGTCCTACGGCCTGTTAACGGCCTGTTACCGTGCTGGGCCGATACCAATTACGCCCAATTATGGCCCATGTAGATCCATTTATCCGACAGCCCGAGGCCCACCGATTACAGGCCCATTTATCGATGGCCCGTAGGAGACCCATGGATCCTACGGCCCGTATATGGCCCATGGTAGTTGCGGCCACTAGCAAACCAGGGAAAAAGAAGACTAGGAAATAAATAAGGCCGAAACTAATGCTAGGCTATTAAGGCGATTGCACAGATTACATCCACTCGGCATCAAAGATCGCCACCAGTGCAAATATAGGGAACACCCTACACTATACAAAAATGGCTTGCTGTTTTCTTCAGGCGGTGGCTGCACGTTAAGAATAAATTTTGTATCGCACCAAAAAAAATTGCAACTATATAACAAAAGGAAGGTTGGCATAAAACTTAACAGTCTAGCAGATAAATGCACCACCAGAAGTTCAGAAGCTCAGTTCATTTGACCTGACTGTTACGTTTTCATGTTGTATTGTCCGATGGAGCACCATAACCCTCGCCTTCATTTCCCCTAGGCTCCTAAACAAGATAGCAAATGTCTGATAGTCTGGTTTCAAAACCATGCATATCTTGACGACATTGAGCAATGTTTCTCCTTGTTTCACAAAGGGTCTCTGTTAGGGAATGTACTTGTGTCTGGAGCGTAGATACAACATTGCTTTGAGCTTGCATATCTTGATCATGAGGCAGTTTGGACGATATTGCCTTAACAACCAACCCAGTATTACGTAGGAACGTGCTTTTGGCACTGTTAGTGGACAGGTACTGACCCACTGCAGCAAGAGCTGACATTGCGGTTATAGTTGCCTCGCCACCTTCAGAAGGTGGCGGTTCCACCATTTTTTCCATAGCTCGCTGAAAAGTTGAGGTTTTACATTAGTAGTACCAGAACAGAAGATATTAAGGAGGCAGCAAAACCAAACAAAATAGCTTTGGTCTATATATAGAACTTATTTTGGTGAACCCATGTAAAATATTAGTTGTATTTTATTGCAAAGTACATAATAAAACCAGGTTCCAAACATATGACCATGTACCATCGCTAATGTATTGTCTATTTCTTCACATTGTATTGAGGGCTAAGGATAAAGAGACGAAGTTTATAATACGGTAAGCATAGTATGACGTCATTCATATCACAAAACAACTGAGAACAGACAAACAGGCAATTGTAACGTTGTGTGGGCAAGTCCAGCACGGAACTAGATTACAGGTCAAGATCAAAGGAACACCAGTCCTCTCTTTTAAACCTTGTAAGGTGCAATGATACGCTAAGACAATTGTGTATAAAATTAAAAAGAGTAATAGACATTGGCTGCAAACCATGCAGTTCAAGGCACAAGTCAGAGTAAGTAGTAGTTAAAAGGCATGAGGATTAAGGACTTACAACAGCGGCTTTGACTGGTGTAGTGATGCCGTTCTTCTTGCTGGTGTGACAGTCCTTGAAGATTTCCACATCATTTGGTTCAGGTACTTTTTGGTCCTTGCGGGCTTTCCTCTGCATTTGGAACAAGTTAATATAGATCTGATAATATGGTACAGCGAAAAGAGTGAAACATCAGCTAATTACAAGAGCCTCGCAGTGTGCAATATAGCTACGAGATCCTCTCATCTGTTGGAATTTCACTTTCGTACGGTTGGCCCTGTTCTTTGAACAGTTCACCTACAAGAAGATAGATTTGTGTGGCACATGCGTAAATAGGACTTCACCATGTGATTTGATGACATATATATAATGTACCTGATACTTCGGATCGGACCAGTGTTTAACGAGTCCTCTCTAGTCTTCATCAGATATATTTTCCACTGGAGATGTTTGGGCAAGTTCACTGTTAGTCTTGCCTTCAAAGTGAGTTTTCCTCAAGTTATACCGATACTGTCGCAGAGCAGACTTGAAAACATGGGTGCAAGCTTGTCTGGTTGCATCATCTTGGCTATCCAACTTGAACCTCATCTGTTGAAAATTAAGGGAGTCTCATTATCAGCAACCTAGAAAGTATTGGACAGAGCAAGACGATATTACTAGTTTCCATACATAACCATACTTATAGATAAATGGTCGAGGAAGATATTGAACTGGGTTTCGTCTTTGTCATTCCTGTACTGAATCCATGTTGGGAGGATACGTACATGACACCTAACAGCAACCCCTGCCTCTGATACTAACTTGGCTGACTCTGTAGCATCACGTGGCCTTTTTAAACCTGCCTCAAAATGGATCTCCATTCTTCCTCCTCTAGATTTAGTTAACCTATCGAGCATTATCCCTGATGTTTGTTTCCTCTTGCACCTAGGTGCTAGTCCAACAACAAACATAGGAAGTGTTAGTGTACATCAAACTGTGAGACTACATATAAAGAAGCATGCAACTGTAACTTGACTCCAACAACTACCTTCTTGCTGTTGAAGCTCACAAGGTTCATCTGATATTGCCAACTCGTCTTGTGTCAAGAGTGCTTGGGAAGTAGTGTCAGGTGGGAAGGGAGCTTGGGAACATGCTGCTAGCTCAGTTGACGCACGAGTACGTCGTGCAGATGGTAGTACTATGGTAGGTGTTGCAAGAACTAGGACTGTCTCTGCTTGTTTGGTGGCAGCTATTTGTTTCTATTTGTCTTTTTTTGCAACTCGTGTAGCATGAGATGCTGTGTTTGTAGAATTTTCTGCCGGACTTTGACCTTCTATTGCATCGTCAGTACCAGCAGAATTTGCAGGATTCATCCGCTTCTCATTCCCTGCCATTCTGTGTTTCTTCCTCTTTCTCTGTGCCATGTTAAGTCAAGCCGACAAGAAAACCGAATAACAATTTAGTTCTTTAGAACAAATTGATGCGTGATGCAGACGAACTGAACTTTGATGTTAGACAACCACATGATAGGAGGATGTAATATGTATGAAAGACAGGACGGAAGAGATAACCAGAACTATGATGTGTAAACTAAGAAGAAGACATTTCACCAAATTAGAAGCAATGCAATGGAAGGTAGACACCATATGAAAGATGCTACAAATATCGCTCTGCCAAGTTAACAGTGTCTCATCATAAATGGCGTTTAAACAAATGTGAAGCAGTACAAGAAATAAATCATATGCAAGATGCAAACAACATCACACTACCATGTTAGAGGTCTCTCGTCATTAGTGCCATTGCATATTCACAGCATTGCATATTCACAGCTTATGATGTGTAAACTAAGGAGAAGGCATTTCAACAAATTAGAAGCAATGAAAGCTAGACACCATATGAAAGATGCAACGGATATCACTCTACCAAGTTAAAACTGTCTCGTCATAAGTGCCATTTCAACAAATTAGTAATACAAGCTAGAAAAGAATGTGAGATGTAACCTATATCACACTCCAAAGTCAAATGTGTCTTATGATAAGTGATTGTTGTAGGTTGCACAACAATAGTAATTTGATGTAAGAACATGGTGTGATAGACAGATATTGTATGTTCTAGAAACAGGAACACGTGTCTTATTCAAGTATAATGTGTAAAGTAAGCAGATGGAATTCAACAAAAGTAGAATCAATACAAGCTAGACATCACACATAACATGCAACCACATATAACAGTGCCAAGTTAGAGGGAGCACCGGTGATGCTGCACCAGGGGAGACGTGCTCATCATAAACACAACTTTGTTGAGTGTCTATGCATGTGTTGTCTTGGAAATCATCTTGGGGTGTGGAGGAGTAGAAACTGTAGAGGCCCTCCGTTCGAAAGGAGCACCTTTATCCGCTGCCTTGCT
Source organism: Triticum urartu (assembly GCF_056163025.1). Classification (NCBI taxonomy): domain Eukaryota; kingdom Viridiplantae; phylum Streptophyta; class Magnoliopsida; order Poales; family Poaceae; genus Triticum; species Triticum urartu. The sequence goes on from NC_141879.1 coordinate 92,498,697, forward strand.
AACTTCCTTCCGCTTTATTGATTTTGAATTGTTAAGTAAAATCGACAAGAAAAAGCAATAAAATTCTCTCTTCAGAACTCATTCATGCATGATACTGACAATCACTACTTTGATGTAAGGCAAACACATGATACCAGGATGGAATATGTACGAAAAATAGGATGGCATGGCAGGTTCACAACTGTTTGTGTAAACTAAGCAGAAACCATTCCAGCAAATAAGAAGCAATGCAAGCTAGACACCACATGAAAGATGCAACCAATATGACTCTTCCAAGTTAAAAGCGTTCCATCATAAATGGAATTTCAACAAATTAGAAGCAGCGCATGCTATAAATCATATGAAAGATGCAACTAATATCACACTGCATATACTAAAGGTGTCTCGTCATGTTGATTGATGCGGGATACAAAAAAACAATAGTTTTATGTAAGGACATGCTTAATAGACAGATGTACTATGTACTAAATACAGGAAGGCATGTCACATTAACAGGTATAATGTATAAGCTAAGTAGACTAGCACATGCAGTTTAACCAGATTGGAAGAATTACAATCTAGACACCATATGAAACATGCAACCACATATCACGCTGCCAAGTTAGAGCAAGCACCTGCGATGCTAGTGTAGGGGAAATGCTGTAATCAACTACAGAGCTATGTTCACTATCTTCATCTAGCATTCCTGTTTCTTGAGAATCATGTCGGGAGGCTGACGCTGCATTCTTTAAATGAGGAGTAGTCCCCTTGCTTGCCGCCTCGTCATAAGTGATTGATGAGGGATACACAAGAACATTAGTTTGATGTAAGAACATGGTTAATACACAGATGTACTAGTATGTACCAAAAACAGAAAGGCATGTCATATTCAAAGGTATAATGTGTAAGCTAAGCAGATGCAATTTAAGCAAATTGGAAGCAATACAAGCTAGACATCCGGCTGGAGTGGTGAGCATGATCATCTAGGACCTAAGAGCCTGGTGGGAGGCGGGCTGCTTCACCACCATCGCAGCTTTTTAGTTGGCTTCCAGGTGATGCCTATCTTTGCTGGGCTTGTCACTGGCTCGGCCAGTGCCCTAACTAGCTATTTGTCTTCTGGTGCTCACAGGATGGTGGTTCATGTAAAAAAAATATCTTTCCTTATCTTACCAACTTCGGCCTTTCAAATACAAGCTAGACACCATATGGAACATGCAACCACATATGACACTGCGAAGTAAAAGCAAGCACCTGGGATGGTGGTTCATTGCGAGCGAGGTCATCAACTCCAGAGCTACGTTTACCATCTCCATCTGCTGACACTGCACCCATTATAGCACTGAAACGTGTCTTGCCTACCCGCACACCAAATTGGAGCGACTTCTCTCTTTTCTTTTTGGCTTCTCTCATGGCAGCAGAGTCTGAAATACCCTTGCATAAAAACACAACAATGAGAGTAAGGGTGAAGTGTGTGCAGAACTAGTGCACTGTAAAAGTAGCAGATAGCAAGTGGCTGAAAAATAAATGACATGAGACATATGATAGCTCTACAACATTGCATGGCAAACAAAATTAGATTCTACTCTGTATGATTTTGTAATATATGAGCACAGGAAATGCAGGTACTCCTCCAACACACCACCACATGTGGTCATATCTAAGATAACAGTCGACTGAAAATAAATAGGTCAGTCGATTTTTTTAATGAACCATCCGATCTATAAGGAACGGGCAGATGGCCTTCGTCTACCTCCCGCCAGCCACTGTTGACGATCTTTCTCGAACCGCCAGCAACCACCGGCCCAGACCCCTGCCTCCGCCGCCCCGCCCTCCCATCGACCTCACACCACCGCCGTGCTTGGCAGCGCCCCCGACCATCCCTTTAATCCCGGCCGAGCTCCAGATCGGGCGCCAGTAGCTCTAGGCCGCACACGCCCCTAAGATAAACACCAAGGCGTTGCTTCCCCGGCGTAATAGGCGTACTAGCGCCTATTACACAGGGGAATGCTTCCGTTAATTGGGATCAAGTGGCCAGAAATTGAAATTCAGGGGGGCGACGGACCTGTAGCTAAGGTGAAATAGTATATGAGGAGAAACCTTGTGCATCCCGAGTTACTAGGAACATCTAGTATCAAGAAGAAGCAGTCAACTAGTGTCTTCTGTGGGATGAATACCGTGCAAGCAGAGACATAAGATTTGCATGAATAAGGGAAGAGGAGTACCTTTTTCGGTTGCCGGTGTGATCACCTCCACAAGTCACGCCAATTTTCTTCTTTTTACCGGGGAAACCGATGTTTTGGAGGGTGCAGGCTTGGACGAACCCATGGCCAAATTGTTGACTGTGTTGCCATGGTCGTATGTCGGCGGAGGGGAAGCAGATCCGAGGCGGCGAAGGACAGCATAGCAGGAACAGCTCCGGTGCGGTGGAGGGTGGCGAAGTTGGAGCGGCAGTGGTGAGGCGCAGGACGGCGTGGTTGAACTGGCTCGGGTACGGATGGCTCGGCCTCGACTTCAACTACTATCCGTGGAGGGCATTGCGGTGGACGATGACGTCGGGGTATCGGCTCCGACGTGATGGAGGAGGGCGGCGGTTGATGGGTGGGATGGGGTGGCGGACGGAGGACGCCAGGGTTTCGCGGCTGGTGGAGAGGTAGTTTTGGCGCCCACAGAGTACGAATGGGGAATCAGACGGGTGGGGGGAACCATGTTTCGGTCTGGGACGCGCTTGTTTTTGGCTTTTTTGAACAGAAATGGGACACGCTTGTTTGAAATTTGGGGAAAGTACAAACTTTGCCCCCCTCTTAAATTTCGGACCTACTGCGGGTCGGGGGTAGGATGGTAATCCCAGGTGTCCCAAATAGTGGGCGGGAGCGATTTCGGCCACGCGCATGAGTGCTTAGGCGGCCATTGTGTATGAATGTTTTTCGGATGAGGTTGCGTGGCGTCTAGATGAAGCTACAAACCTACCCCGGTTTAGACCTTTGGACGTCGGGCCGATAGGTTTCACGGGTCGGAGTTATTAGAAAAGTAATTTCCTTGTACTACCAAACATTGGTCTCACGCAGATTCGGGCAAGTAGAGGCTCTTTTGGCGCTTCGTTCGAAATTTTGAAACACAAGCATTCACGTTTAGAGTACTCTTGAACTATGAGGATTGGCCTAAATAGACAACATTATATTTGACCTTGTATGTTTGAAAACCTCATTAAATTTACACACACAACATGAACTATACTCACGTTTATATTCGATTGCTAAAGCGATGCATTGTCTGGAGTTCAAAATACTAACTATGTGGATCAATTGTGTCGAATAATAACATAGACATGCCCAAATTCGATAGAATCTAGATGTCTGATGGATCAATGACCGCTCCTTACGCGAATTGCAAATATCATGATCCCATCCTAATATTTGGATACAATTTATATCTTTAATCAATGTGTAGAGCAGTCTTTTACGTGTAGTTTCACTCTCCAAGGGTGGTCTCTCACACATGCTCACACACTCTCTCCCGAGGTGTCTTTCTCGCACACATGCTCTAGATATAACCCTCCCTCCCTCTCGTAACCATTTACAACTGTTTTCACTAACCTTTATCACAAGCACTCTTCCTCTCGCAAACATACACACGCACAATCCTCATCGACCCTTTCTATATACATGGACCTGCCTACGTGTCTCATGTATGCACATTATCTTTACGCCTATCTCTCATGCATTGTCTCACACCTCTCTACCTAATCGACGAGTATGATTCTAGCAGCGCATTCTGTAGGATGCCCCTTAAAGTTAGGTTGTATGAATAGTAATATCAGAGATAAAGGGGTTACCTTAGTCCGAGAACCTACGGTTACAAATCCTAGCCGGCTTTGTCAGTGGACACAGAGTCCTTCACAATTCTGCTATCTCTGTCTTGTACGACTAGTCATCCATGGGTCTCCCTAAATGCATCACGGGCCGACCAATGTGGCGCAGGACGGAACAGAACGAAGGGCCTCACCTCGACCCACCGGACCTCACGCAGTGACACACCCTCTGCCCCCACGTCTCATTATCTTCTCACACCCACACATACCAACACAAACACCACACACAGAAATTTTCTCCTGGTGCCTCTATTCCCTACCCCCTTGCATATACACACTCAAGGGAATGGAATCTCTTGTCGTGACGTCATATTCATCTCTCTCTCTAGACCACTCTCATTTCTCGTGCTATCTCTCCCACGCTCCCCCGTCGGCCCCTCTATCCATGCCTCTCTCGAATACGTAATACACACACATACCTCTCTAGGCCCCGCCAAATGCATCAACTACACATTCACACATGTTACATCACGTACCCCATTGATCTAAAAAGCCCTCTCTTCACGTTTATTTCGCATACAACATTCCTTTTGAATAAAATGTGGCCAAAAAATTATTTTAGAGTTTCTACATATATACAACATTACAAAGTTATATGGAGGAGTACGAACGCTAATTTGCATTGCATGGTGCCCACAATGATATTTATTCCGCACTGTGAATTTGTATATTTTTATACTATATACAAAGTTAGTCATAATAAAGAGAAACGAAGAGCATATCTCTCTCCATCGCATACCCCCCTGTACGCCCCTTTCACGTATGCACACAAAACTATCTCCGGGTCCTCTAAAAGTAAGCCCCCAGAAAATTCACACATGTTTCATCTTTCTCTCGCGATATATGCAATGACGATCATTGTATTTGAAGCAAAAGCGCAATACGTACATTGGACTTCAGAATCCACTCATTACAGTCACCATTTACGTTTAGTGGTTATTATGCAGTCACGGGCTCACCTTACAACTCTGTATTTGCTCATGACATGACTAGTTGACCAGTTAAACGCTCCACGTGGCACCTCTAGTGTTGCATCACATTATCCCACTACCATCGTGCCCACCTGTCGACTTGTATCTACTCTACATCTACACTCTTATAAAATACATAAAATACACTCTTATAAAAAACAGAGTTGGTGATGATGGTGTGCCTGCCATCCTGCAATATAGGCCGTCCGATTTATATCTGAGGGATAGGAAAGAAACTATGGCAATTTTGCAAAAAGGTACCCACACACCTCTCCACATTTGTAAATAAGGCCTTCCCTTGTTCATCCTTTTCTCTCACAAGATAAACAAGTCATACAAATGCATCTTGATGTTACATGCAACACACGTGCATCTTGCTAGTAAGAATGAAAACAAACAACAAAAAAAATATTTGGACGGTGGTTCGAAGTCATGACCGCGGGCACAGCGGACAAGGTGGCCTTGTATTGGTATGCTGAGCCGTCTGTTTTAACACACAAGAGCTGGTATAGTGATTATACACACACGCACGCATGCACACGAACTGCATCCACACAACACTCAGACAAACACATGCACCCACGCACGCACGCAACACTCACACATACACACGCACGCAACACTCACACGCACACATGCATGCATGCATGCATGCACACACCAGTACACCACACGACCAACACACACTCTCACGCTCAAGTGCTCAACCTACACGTGCATGCGCACACATCAGGCCCTGACAGACACATACACAACCAGGTGATTCGCGCGCACGGGTTGGAGCCTTGTCGTGTCTTTGTAAATTTGTGTTTATCTGACCTTTTGCCTATGCGAACTGACAGGTGGGACCCACAACGAACGTGGTCAATTTAACTAGTCAACATGGCACCACGCAGACTATTTGGCCGGTCAACAGAGTGCAATCCAATGCTGAGCTGTGAGCAAGTGACCGTATAATCACCGCAAAACGTATATAGTGACCGTAATCAGCTTATTCTGAAGTTCGGTGACCGTATTACGCTTTTCTCTCTGTAGGCCCTCCAAAACTACATCTCTACACGTTCTCGCATGTTACATCTAACAACTATGCAATACAGCACTACTACTACTACACTCTATCACAATAAATCATATGTGTTTTTAGTTTTACTAGATATCATATTGTTACTTATAATTATTCAGTTTGCATACATTAAAATTGCCTTTGAAATGTATGGCCAGTACCATCTACCGCGCGGGAAAAATCCCGCCCTTTCCTGTTTAATCGGGTTTGTATCAATGGATCATGTGAAACAGCAAAACTATAGTACTATACAGTACAAGTGACAGTTCACTGGGCCGTCGTGTCGTCTACTCCTCCGTCGTAAGAGTGGAGCGCTCGCTTTCATAAATCTTCTAGTCCCTTTCGCCGACATGTGGGACATCAACCTACCGGGTCCACGTGCCATACCGGAATACAGTGCAGAGCAGCCGGGGTGAAGCACCCCAGTCATGGCGCCGGCGTAGTAATGAGCAATGAGGCGTCAAATCACAAAGCTGCACCTTTCCCGCAGTTAAGTTGGAGGGACGAAGCAACCATCATTTCACTTGTTGCTGAATCCGCTTCTCCCTTATCTTCTTCAACTTAACCACGTGTTGCTTCTGCCGTTGTTCTGCCTCATGTGGGACACGGATCGGCTTGGTAAAGCACTGACATGTGGGACCGCTTGTTAGCAAACCGCTAGGACAACGTCCTCCGAAAATAAGAAACCTCCCCCGCCATCCGCGCAGCAAAATCACCTCCTTTTTACTAATCTCGATTCTATAATTTTTTAGATTAATATAATTGAGATTTTTATAGATAGCACACAGGAGAAAAACCGAGTGGTACAGTTAAGGGCATCCACAATGTGTAGCCAAATGTGAAAATAGCTTTTGGCATCGTGGGAACCATTGTGGACGGTGTTACCAAAGCCAAAAAGATGGAACCGAAGCTCCCTGATTGATTGTTTGAAGGAATAGAAAAATGAAACATCTCTCCTCTTTCTCCCATGCTTGGACGCATGTAGTACAATATAGAGCACAGAGTCTACTCCCCTGTCCCTTCTATCACAAATCACAAAGCAGTGAGGCGTCAAATCACAAAATCATGGACGAAGCAACCATCATTTCAGTCTTCGCTGACTCCGCTTCTCCATCGTCTTCTTCGAGAAGCCATCTCACCGCATTAGTTATAGTAGTACTAGTAAAGGACTTCCTGCATGCAAATAAGGCAGTTGTCTCGGCTTGCAGGCGGCACTTGCGAACGACTTACCGTGGTCTCCCTCAATGGTGTTCTCCGTCGAACGCACTTCGCCAAACCACCAAAAAAAACATCGCCGACATCACCGCAATGGGGAAGGAAGTCAAATATAGTTACTACCTCCATTTTTTTGTACACAAGGCCAGTATATCAAAATTACAATTTGCAAAGGGCCACTAACACTAATCGAGGCAAAATTGATGGGGTTAGCAACCAAGGACATTAATATCCCCTGCATGCATGCGGAAGTGAGAAGGTTGGTTTGCATGGCGCTGCATTAATCAAGCGATGAGGAGTGAGATGGTTAGCTCTTTGGTCTTTGGAGAAAAAATACGCATTAATTGACACGTGAAACGAGGATTTGTATCGATTAAATCCCGCGAAGGAAAACCCAGCCTTTCTTTTTTAACACTAGTACTACTAGTACGTATGTACTTATCCTGTTTGGGTCTAGGCCTTGCATTGCCAAACTTCGCCACACATTTTTTCCAAGCTTGCCTAAAGTTTTCAAAATGAGAAGGAGGTACACTTGCGCACGGCTATCGCGGTCGCACCGCACCCTCACACGGTCGCTCCTGCACGCCGCGGTCGCACCGCACCCTCACACGGTCGCTCCTGCACGCCGCAAACCCAACCAAGGGAACGCACCCTCACTGACACGTGTTGTCGCATGGGAAATCACCAAACTCAGCCATCCTATCGCTGACACATAATTTTCGTTCATAGAGTATGTTTATCCAACCGCATGTTGGGGAGTATCCGTACGGCCCGTGCGGTGGTCTGTTGGGGAAGAAGAAGAGGTGAGGAAGAAGGAAAGAAGGGTTAGGAGACGTAGGATATTCATCCAACCGCCTGAAATGGTAGACTGACCCAAGTCAGGCGACTTGCATAACAAATATATGTTTTTACACAGCAAAAGATCCATAAAAGCAACAACATAAAGAAAAACTATCACTGCTCGCGAAAAGAGACGACCTTGTCGTCTTTGGCTACCGGCGCGAACCAGCCGTCGCTGCCAACGTGTGTCTCCGCACCGTGGTTGTCCTCGGCCTCCAGCTACTCGTTCAAGCAGAGCGTGCGGGTGCTCTGCACGGACGAGAGCACAACCCGGTTCAAGTCGAGGACGTCCGGTTCCGCCTGCAGGAGGGCCTCAATGGCAGCGGCATCCGCTCGCTCTGCGTCGAGTCGAGCCTCCGCCGCCCGGTTCAAGTCCAGGACATCCGGTTCTACCTGCAGGAGGGCATGTATGAGAGCGGCATCCGCGCGCTCTGCGTCGAGTCGAGCCTTTGCCGCCCGGTTCAAGTCCAGGACGTCTGGTTCCGCCTGCAGGAGGGCCTCGATGGCAGCGGCATCCGCGCGCTTCGCCTCAAGTTGAGCCTCCGCCGCCCGGTTCACATCCACGACATCCGGTTCCACCTGCAGGAGAGCCTCGATGGCAGCGGCATGCGCGCGCTCCGCGTCGAGTTGAGCCTCTGCCTCCTGGTCCTCCTTTAGTATCTCCATGTTGAACCACTGGTCCGCCTGCACCATGGCGGACTCAGACGCCGGCACGAAGTCGACGTCCATCGTCTCATACCCATCGAGGGCCTTCTGCGCCGCAACCCCCGCCATGAACATTGGATCGGCTTCCTCCTCCTCGTAGCTTGGCTCCAGAGAACTCGGGGATTGGTCCACCACAAAGCAAGCTTGGGAACGGATGTCTGTGGCGCCGACCGCCGCCGCGATTTCTGCGCGGCGCTCCGGCATCAGCATCTTGTAGTAAGTGATCTTGCGGCGCACCATGGTTTTCGGGCGAACTAGGGGACGCTTGATGCGGGCTAGGGGATCGAAAGGTGGGGGAATGGGCTGGAGATTTGGTGTGGTTTTAGGGCAGTGGCTGGCGTAGGCCGAGCAGCGAAGGTTCTGGTGTGAATAGTGGTTCCGGTGACGACTGGTCAATCGGTTTTGACTGTACATCGCTCTTGTCGCGTTCACGTTGCAGCCCGGCACGCTGGACCCTCCATGTCGCTCACCGAATGGAACACGCTTCGTCTTGCGTTTTCGCTCGCTTGTGGGACTGCAGTTGAGAGCAAATCGATGTCCCTCCCACTCCCCCGCCCGCATCATTTACCACCACTCCCTCCGTTTTATCCGGAGTAAATAAAAACAGAGGGAGTATACTACGGATGAGGATCCCCTGACGTGGCCGAACCCATTGAGTAACTGACATGTGGGGCCTAGCAAGCATGGGGTCCGCCAGTAAGTGACCGAAAGGGAGGGTAAGGCAGGGATGCCTATGTCAGATGATGCACTTCCACTATACTACTTTGACCAAATGTTAGAGTAATAATATATGACATGCAACTTACACAAATGTTAGAGTAATAATATATGACATGCAACTTACACAAATCATACAGGGTCTAATGCGTTTTTCGAGGCTAACTTTGACCAAATGTTAGAGTAATAATATATGACATGCAACTTACACAAAGCATACAGTCAAATTCATATGTGAAAGGAGTTTCCAATGATATAATTTTCACATTATACATCTCATGTACTATTAATCTTGTCAATAGTCAAATTGGATACCATCTTGAGTAAAATCTAGGAGTACGTACGAATCTAACAATATTGATTGGCGTTGTTGAATGTTGATACCTTTTTGATCAAAGTAGATATACTTTGACTACACATAAAACTTATATGTAAACTAGAAAGGATAGGAGGGAGTATATTGTACGTTCAAAAACGAAACAAACATTGAATACCCTTTATATATGATTTGCGGATGCTATGATCACCGGTTCAAAATTTTGAATCCGCCTTAGGTATCATGTGCCCCCACTCGTTCCCTCTTGATTTAATCTCGGGGTTCGGAGATCTATTGAAAGAGGACTAGGGTGGGTACATGCGAATGATACTCGGCGGAATGTTGAAATGAGGCATGCGGGAGGATGGACTCGACTGGAGGGCGACATGATCGATGGAGAAGAGGGTTGGAGAGGAATGAGAAATAAGCAAACGCCACATGATTATACTTGAACGACTCAAATAAACAATAAGTTGTCTCGCTTGGCCTACATAGTGAAAGGCCTAATGCGCAACGCGGAGCACTGACACTCGAATATGGCCGGGAAAACAGGGAAATAGACATGTGGGGCACACCCGTCGGGACGACGTAGCACAGACTAGTCCAATGGAGGAGCTGGCCCACGACCTCCTCGCCACCGACAACCGTTCATGTGGGTCGTTGGGGCCAACAACAGGGCGCAGCTCCAGCACCGCCTCTGGACACAGCGACTGCGGTGAGCGACACACTCATATCGTCGCTAGACACGGTCGGTTTCAGTTTGCCGAGGGGGGTGTTAGTGCTGTGGCACGACCAACGATATGTTTGGTTTGTGCCCAAGGTTGCCCCATCAAAGCATTGGGTAGCCAAAATTTTGGTTGAGGTATTGGTTGCCCATGATTTGGCCGACATTGGTAAGAAAAATGAACTTGAGTTGGCTAGAGTTCATTGGCATGCCAAAGAAATGGCAACCGTCCAAACAAAGACCAATCTTTGGGTCATGACCAAAATTTTGGTTGAGGTATTGGTTGCCCATGATTTGGCCGACATTGGCAAGAAAAATGAACTAGAGTTGGCTACAGTTCATTGGCATGCCAAAAAAATGGCAACCATCCAAACAAAGACCAATATTTTGGTCATGACCAAAATTTTGGCAAGGTGCACTTTGGCCACAATCCAAACACACCCCAACACCCGGCTCGTCGAGGATGCATGGGGCGCCGTGATGCGTCCACGGAGTAGTGTAGCGTGGCCAACTGCATCCTCTGGACCTGAGACCATGCCGGGTCGTCTTGCTTTTCCAATGACATGCGGGGATCGCATGTGAGCAAAGGGCATCTCCAACATTGCCAAGACCGCAGCTGACTACCCTGGCACACCAAAACCCTCGTCCCTCGCGCCATCGCGCGGTGCATTCCCAGCCGGCGCCAGCTGCCCGCATTCATGCCATCCGTTCATATGTTGTCATTAAGAGGCTCGGTGCCCGCGGAACCAACTCCGGTGACTTAATGATGCACCCGGATGCTTGGCCTCACCGGAATGCGCTACTTAAAGCGGCAACCCCTAGCTAACCTTCACACCATAGCGCATCATCCTCCTACCTGGATCCACATCCGCCATGACCGCAAGTGCGAACGCTCTGTGGGAGAGCTTGTCTTCAGGGATGGAGCTTGAGGTCGCCGCCCTCGCTCAAGTCGCCGCACAAGCGGTAGCCATGCTGGCGGCCGACGACGGGAGCACCGTCAGCCACGCGTCCTACTTGCCGCCGTCCAACGTCCAGCACCGCCGAGGTCGGGGACTCCTCCGAGGATGAGTAGGGCATGGGAGGCGGCAGGGCATGGTGTGCCAACTGGCCGGTCCGTCTCCCGTGTTCTACTTTCCCTCGCCGGAGACCACACCTTCACTTGACGGGTCTTGAACCCCGCCCCCGTACATGGAGATCACAGATGGAGGACGTCGGTCGCTGCCATAGAATAGGTTTAGGGTCGGGTTTCTTTTATTTTTTGTCCTATAAAAGTTCGAAATGTAATGAAAAATCTGCCATGTTTACATTAATCTCGGCCGGTGTATATGAACTTTCACAATAATATACATATTGTAGGAGTACTAGCAAGATGCCCGTGCGTTGCATGGAAGATCAAGATCTTGTGGGAGAAAAGGATGAACAAGGGAAAGCCTTATCTGCAAATGTGGAGAGGAGTGCGGGTAAATTGTCATAGTTTCCTTCCTATTCGTTAGATATAGATCTGACGGCCTATATTGCAGGATCGGACACATCTTTCTACATCTACGGGAACCTACGAAAGGGTTAACGTAAATTGCCTCTCTCTCTCCTCTCCTGATTTTCATGGTGGTGGGCCCCTCCCTCCCCCAATCTACAATCAACAGCTCACACGTTTCACATTGCGTTAATTACGTAACTGGGATTACGTAGGTGTAGCATTACTCGTCCTAAAAAACCCAACTAAGCCAACCTCCCAGCATATCGCGCGGGAAAAGACCCGGCCGCGCCGTTTTAGTCGGGATTACCGGATTACTAGTAGTAGTATCGATGGATAGTGCGAAGCAACAATTTTTTTTGAGGGGGCGAAGCACCTAGTTTAAAAGGAAAAAATGCGGTACACTCACAGCACTCCTGTCGCGGTCGCATTGCACCCCACACACGTTCGGTCCTGCACATGGCTCACGCAAACAGAACGCGCTTCGGCTTGCCTCTTCACAGACACGTTAGACTGCACTTTGAGAAACCGACCATGCGCCAAACTCCCCCCGCCCACCGCGCGAAAATCCTCCCCCCCCCCACACCCAAAAATTCCCCCCAAATCCAATTCAACCGCCCTTCGGCCAACTAGCCAATAATATTATCCAAACCCCCCTCCCCCTGTCCCCCTCCACTCCATTCGCTCCGCCAAAGACGCCCTCCCCGCCGCGCCGATACGTCGGCGCCGCGGTTCGGCGATCCTCTCGCTCACACAGTACGCTCTCGTAGACTGCCGTCCTCTAGCCGCGCCGCCACCTCTTGCTACGTTCTTGTGGAGGCGCACGGCGGTCAGCGCCGCCACCGCTGGTGACGTTCGTGTGGAGACGCACGGCGGTCAGCTTCTCCCACGGTACGCGCATTCTAGACTGAGGCCCCATTCATGTCGGTGTAGCGCTGAATGTTAGCTGATAGACGCTGTTAATCTCACTGTTTGCCGAAGTAGTTTACTGTCAATATGCTCTGCTTAAGAAGCTTCCTTGCCCTGTTCTGCACTCAATCTGCTTAGCTGAGATGGCATGCCAAGGCCGATTAGTTGCTAAAATATCCTGCCATATATTTATTGTGACGTAGATTGCCATGGTCTAGTAGCCAATCTGTTAGCTGAAATAGCTCTACACCGTTTTATACTCGATCTTTGTTGCTGCGATGGCCTTCGATAGTTCGATGGCTGTGTGCTCGGCCTCATTAACTGCTGAAACAGCCTGCCATAATTTGGCACTCAAATCTGTTTGCTGAATTAGCTTTACATATATTTCGATAGTTCGATGGCTGTGTGCTCGGCCTCATTGACTGCTAAAACAGCCTGCCATAATTTGGCACTCAAATCTGTTTGCTGAATTAGCTTTACATATATTTCATTACTTAGATCTGCTCGTCCAAATATCTTGCCATAGCTTTAGACATCGACCTAGGTATTTTTTTTCTGGACTTCATAAAAAAGTATATATGTTTTTCCTGTAATATCTAGTAGAAGAACTAATTTGTATGTCTAACAGATGGACATGACTTTGATAACTTCTACTCGAAGATTCTCCGCTGCATATGTCGAGGGGGTTGAAAACTTCATGAACTTTGTCAGAGCTGAGTATGGTGGTCCGAAATCAGATGTGCTCTGCCCGTGTAGCAGTTGTATGAATTCAGTTACAAGACCCCAGTCAACTGTGCACAATCATCTACACTTGTATGGGATGTCGGTCACATATACTAGGTGGGTTCATCATGGTGAAGCTGTGAACATCAATGTTATTGACTACGTGGAAGCAGCAGATCACCATCTTGATCTGCCTGATGCTCAGGTGGAAGAGGAGGAGGAGGTGGTGGTGGCGGAGCCAGTGAGTTTGACCAACATTGAAACAATGCTACGAAATGCTCGTGCATTCCGTGAACTTTCACCTGCAGAAGAAAAACGGTGGGCCCACGTGTTGGAACAATGCAACGTTGCTATCACCCCAGGAAATAAGCTGTCAGTATTCTCAGCTATGGTCACCTTTCTTCAGGTGAAGACATCTGAGCGGATGACCAACAAATCATTCGATGCGATGTTGGCTGCTTTCCGCGAATCTTTCCCAGATGCGTCTGAGCTGCCACACACCTACAATAAAATGAAGAATTTCCTTCGTGCAGTTGGAATTGGATATGATATGATCCATGTTTGTAAGAATAATTGTGTTCTGTTCCGGAAGGATTATGCCAACTTAAGTGAATGCGCGAAATGCAAATCATCAAGATGGAAAGATGGCGATGCTATGAAGAGGATTCCTCATAATGTTCTGAGACATTTTCCAATTACACAAAGATTGCAGATGTTGTTTCATGATGCTGAAACAAGAGAGGATGTACTATGGCATTCTAGGAACCAGGAGTACAGAGATCAAAATGTAATGAGCCATCCATCTCATGGTAGTGAGTGGAAAAGCTTCAATGATAAACACAAAGAGTTTGCTGCTGACCCGAGAAACATTAGACTTGGCTTAGCTTCAGATGGATTTAACCCATTTGGCCACCAGAGCGCCACATATAGCATGTGGCTAGTGCTTGTTGTCCCTTACAACATGCCTCCAAATGTCTGCACCGAAGAATCAAACTACATGATGGACTTGCTCATCCCAGGTCCAAAAAGTCCTGGAAAGGATTTTGATTTGTTCATCGAGCCTCTTGTGGAGGAACTTCAACAGCTATGGAAGGGTGTTCTCACTCGAGACCTATATAGCAGCCCACCAGCTGATTTCTTTCTGCGTGCTGTTATAATTTGGTGCATCCATGATTTTCTAGCTTTGGGCACTATGTCAGGGCGAGCGACACATGGTTACAATGCATGTGTTCGCTGTGACAGGAATCCGCTGCCATACGCAATACTTAGCAAGATTTGTTACATTGGACACCGCCGTTTCCTTGCCAAGGACAAGCCGCATCCTAGAAAATAATGAAGACATGTGTTCAATGCAAAGCATGAAAACCGTGATGCGCCAAAGAGGCTCACCGCCGATGAGTTGCAAATGGAATTAGAGAAGGTCAGGCATATTACACCAGGAAACCATCCTGGTAATGGTAGCGGGAAAAGGAAGCGTGGCAGGGTAGAAGAGAGATTATTGTTTACCCGCAGGTCCACTTTGTGGGACTTGGAGTATTGGAAAGATTTGGATCTAAGGCATAATCTTGATGTGATGCACATCGAGAAAAATATATGTGACAGCATTATCGGCACACTTCTTAATATTGAAGGCAAGACGAAAGATACCTTAAAATCTAGGATTGATTTGACACACCTGGGTATCAGAAAGGATTTGCAGGTGCAAGATGAAGGTAAACCACGGGATATGGCACCAGCTGTGTACGTCTTGGACAAGGTAAAAAGAAAAGAGTTCTGCGAGGTCCTGTCACGTGTGAGATTCCCACATGGATTTGCTTTCAACCCTGAAAGGAGAGTTAGTGCAGATGGAAACAAGGTACAAGGGTTGAAAACTCATGACTGCCACGTCCTACTTCAAAGGGTTTTACCTGTTATCCTTAGAGGATTGGGCCGCCCTGACTTATACAGAGCAGTTGCAGAGTTGGGACAATTCATCAGGGAACTCTGCAGTAGGAATATCAGGATAGATGCTTTGGAGCGTCTTAGAGACAAGATACCAACTATCCTATGCGACCTTGAGAATATATATCCTCCAGCCTTCTTTGATGTGATGGTGCATTTGGTTGTTCATCTACCTGATGAGGCACTACTTAGAGGTCCAGTACAGTATGGCTGGATGTACCCTATTGAAAGGCGGCTAGGCACCTTCAAGGGTTATGTTAGGAACAGAGCTAGACCTGAGGGTTCCATTGCAGAGGCCTACATTGCTACAGAAGCGTTGACATTCTGCTCAAAATACATTGAAACAGCTGATCAGCTTAGCAAAGAGGTGGGTGAAGACAATCCCGGGCTCAATGTTTTCGATTATTCTGTTCGAGTTATAGGGAAGAGTCGACAAGAGGACAAACCTAAAGATTTGGACAAAATGGTTTGGTATGTGTTGAATAACTGTCCTGAGATACTACCTTATATCAAGTAAGTGCAGTACTGCAGCTTATACATCGTAATCTACTAAACTTGCAGCACATTCTTATATATTTAGATGTTTGACGCGATCACTATGTTGTGCAACATCTACAAAGAGGAGTTACTGCCGCAAAATCCAAGAAACATTGACAAACTGGTTATGGCAGGATTTGCGAAATGGTTCAAGAACCATGTAAGATTTTGAAGTGCACTGTCAGTTTTTTAATATATTGAGTACATAAGATGATTATCTTGTCTATTTTCTAACCATAGGTTAAGAAGATGCGGGAGGATGGGCAGGCAGTTGATGATGCCCTTTACTCACTAGCAATGGGTCCTGATACTCGGGTAAGACATTATGAATCTTGCATTGTTGGAGATGTGCGCTACAACACCCTTGCACGAGACGAAGGCAGGAAGACACAAAACAGTGCCATCATGAGCACGGATACGTATGACAAAGAGATAACTGAAATGTATGCTAACATAACAGACATTATTCAGTTGCAGTATATCTCCAGTTTCGAGGATCATTGGTGTGTGGTTCTGTTGTGTTGTCGTTGGTATAACCTGTTTTCCAGGATCGCAAAACCCAGAGCTGATGATTATTTCAAATCCATCAATGTCAAGGCGGCGTACCAGACCAACGAGCCTTTTATTTTGGCAAATCAAGCAACACAGATATTTTTCTTGGAAGACACATTTGCATGCAGCGATGACTGGAGAGTATTGCAAAGGTTTTAGCAGAGGAATTCATTTAATGAAGTTGCACAACAAGACGATGCTTACACTGCTCCTGATGTACAAGATAACACAGATGTTCCTAATATCTTTGAGAACCATCACGTCAATGACGCCGGCGAAAAGATTGCCTGTCGTGCTGTGGACATACAAGAGTTGATCAAGAAGAAGCCAATGTTCGAGGACGTTGAGGACGAAGAAGAAGATGACACCGTGGGGAATTACGATTTAGACCGATACACATGGGGAAGATGTTGACGCTGCTGCTACAGATGATGATTACATTGCTTTTGTCGTATTTTCCTGTCAGAAGACGTTTTTTATCTACTATGTGAAATTGTGTTTGCTATGACAACTGAAACCTGATGAACATGTTGTTTAGTATTTTGCTATGAGAACATCACTTGTTATGTATGCTGATTTGTGTTTGGTGATTGTATGACAACTAAAACATGATGACATTGTTGTTTAGTTGTACTCATATTTGGCTGTGAAACTTGAATTTGATGACATAGTTTGCTGTTGGACTGCAATTTGATCGACGTCTTCGAATGAGAACAAAGCTGACCCGACAGGCCTCTGCTATTTATTTATTTATTTATATGAGCAAAAGGGGATACCCCCTGATTTCCGTTAATAGAAATCATTAGATGTTCACAACACTACACCCAGCCTGCTACACAGGTTTCATTCATTACTAGTTTCAGCAAAGTGCTCATGTCGTAGCCACTGAATACATCACGAGTGCTACATACACTACAAATAAAGAGACAATCATCCTACAGAGCACATTGATTTTGCCCATTATCTTCACAAGCTCTTTCATCTCCTCATTGTTGTCAAGGCCGTTCAGCAGCTGTTGCTTGGCTATGATCAGAGGAACTGCATCTTTAAGCTTCTGCTCTGCATCTTCCTCTTCTGCCATTCCTTCAGTTACTTGTCCAACACCCCAACCCGCTGGTATTGGGATTCCTTGGCTAACCAAATAATCAGCGTAGTTGCATTCCCCCATATCAGCAACTTCCCAGAAATACAAATCACACGAATCTTCCCTTTTCTGCACCAATCAAATTGGTAGATCATCAACCAAACTATTAAAAAAATCAGCAACTAAAAGCAGCAGAACAACACTTAAACATATTATTACCCCATGATTCAGGCATTTGTAGAAGACTCGGCCAGGGTTGCGGATTGTGGTTGAGACGCGACGGATGACTCTGCATGATTTGCAGTAGTGGCACCACACCAACGGCAGCGGGTTGCGATGAGCAATCGGCTGGGTGCGCGTGCCGGCGAGGGTGTGATGAGACCCACAGGCGATGGTACGGGTTGCAACTTGGCACGTATCTGGTTGTTGCCTGCTGAAGAGCAGGTGGACGAGCAGCCAGCGGACATGGTTGCTGCGGCCAGAGCTTCTGATGCTAGGCAGAGTAAGTAGAGAAGAGGAGAAGCGAACGTTGGATATGTCAGTTTCATTACTTGCAGAGTAGCATAGCACCATATATAGTCATAGTCTAGGTTTGGATTCGAACCAGCTACAGGAGCACGTCTTTATTTTTTCTAAAACTCAGCAACGTCTCATTACTGGTACACTAGCTTGTTCTGTACGCCTTCCCAAGTCTTTGATTTTCTTTCCCTTTTTTTGCGAGGAAGGAGGACAAAATTGAGAGTTCCTGGGAGTCAAACCCAAGACCTCTCGGTTGAAAACCAAGGGTGCTAGTCACTTATGTGGCGAATGTTCCCTGTGAGGAGGACGGCAGACGAACGCATTTTCCTCACAGTTTTCTTCCTATATATAAAAAAGTATGCTACTTGGTGTCCGCTTAGTCAACAAAATGATTGTGCCAACCTTGACCGTTGGATTGACATTCAACGTCTGTCGCGTTTCTTCAGTCTCTTCTTCCTCGAGCCGCCAAAGCCAAACCAGCGCCGGCGGGACCGCCTGCTCCCGCCTCCCACGGCTGGCTGTGAACTGCCCCAGCTCCTGTTTGTTCCCGTCCGAGGCCTCACCATCGTCCTCCGCCTTGGTTCGCTCGCCGCGGCGCCGCCCTCCGGTGTTGTCAACATGGTTAACAACCGAGAGGAATAAGGAGATGACTGTACATGGTGAGGATGACAGTAGGGACCCAGCAGTGCGCGCAGTAATTTTGTTTTTTCGGGATGGAGAAGGGTATCAACTGGGTTGTGCGGGACCCGTGGCCCGTCTAGCCTAGGCTTTTATTTCATATGTTTAGCAAATGGCCAGCCCATTTTGTTTTTTTCCTTTCTAAAAATTGCTAGCTAGCTATGTTGTTTTTTGCAGAATAACCAACGTAGGCCTACTTGCTGTTCTACGCCCTGTTGGGCCAGAAATCTTTCAAGACGAGGAGGGATGCATTTTGCCCATAAAATGGGCTATAAGTAATAATAAATGGGCTATAAGTAATAATAAATGGGCTGTAAAATGAAAAAATACAGCAAACAGACAATTAGTTCCAAAATACTGTTTTCTTTCGGATTTTGATATTTTAAATTTCATTGTTTTTGTGCGGGTAAAATTTCATTGAATTTAAATAAAGTATATTTAGATTTAAAATTAATTTGAATCTGGCTAGAATTTTTGGGCTGTATGCTGTTTGGGACAGATTTGGAGGCTAACTCGTGGGTCTACTAGGTTGACGTGTACTTTGGCTTTGTCAACTTAGTCCACAAACGATTCTAGCAGCAGTGACTGTTGGATGTTAATCCAACGGCCGTGCTGCTTCTTCAATATCTGATCTTCTTGCTCCAGCCGCCCAAACCAGCTCCGGTGGGACTGCCTGCTCCCGCCTCCCGTGGTCGGCTTTGCTGCCGCACAGGCCGGACCGCCCCACCCTACTTCATTGCTGGCCAGGCCATTCCTCTACTCACACACACCTCCTGTTATTTTCCCGCGATGGCAGCCGGACCAGTAAACCCTCGTACTCCCCACCGCATGGGCAACCATTGTCGAGTCTTCCCCGGCTCCGTGTCGTTCCCTTCCTAGGCCTCGCCGTCGTCCACCGCCATGGTGCTCTCGGCGCGGCCTGGTCAACGAACGACATCCATCGGCCGTGGACTGTACACGCAAAATAATGATTCCTCCACCTGACAGCTGGGACCCACCGGAAGGGCCTCTGTCTTTCGCGAAAAAAAATGTTCCCCCCGCTGACATGTCGGACCCACCAGCTATATCTTCGCACGCAAGGAAGTGCCTCCTTATTACGCACAAAAAAAATGAATACCCCCCTGCTAGCTGGGACCCACCATAGTGGGAGGATGACTTGTGGGCCAACAAAGTTGACGGGGACGGAGGGCTTTGTCAACTTAGTCAATATGAACGATTCTAGCTCCAGTGACCGTACGATGTCCATCCAATGGCTGTAGTGCTTCTTCAACCTTTGGTCTTCTTGCTCCAGCTGCCCAAAGCAGCGCCGGTTGTGCCGCATGCTCCTGCCTCCCGTGGCCGGCTGTGCTGCCACAGAGGCCTCACTGCCCCCTACTATTCCCACCGTTGGCCAGGCCCTGCGACAACAGCAGCCTCACACCACAGCCGAACCAGTGAACCCTCGTACTCCTCTCCGCGCGGGCTTCCACTACCGCGTCTTCCCCGGCTCTGCGTCGTCCCCTTCCTAGGCCTTGCTGTTGTCCACCACCGTGGTGCTCTCCGCGCGGCGTGGTCAACGTGGTCAAGGAATGACTTCCATCGGAAGAGTACTGTACGTGGAGACGCTGACAGCTGGGTCCACGGCCACAGCCCAGGTTTTTTGTGATTTGCCAAGTAAGTTGCTTTGTCAGGCCTATTGGGCTACAAATCTTTCAAGACTAGGAGAGCTTTCATTCGGCTGGCCGAGAAAATGGCCCATCAGTAATGAGAAATGGGTTGGACATTTTTAAAACACATCAAACCGGAAATTAGTTTCAAATATCTTTTTTTTCATTTCAAGATTATAAATTACATTATATTTTATGCATGGAGAATTTGTTGGATTTTATATTGATATACATTTATTTTTAAAATTAGTTTGAATGTGATTCGAAATTTCGGGATTAAAAACAGTTCAGACCGCACCGAAATATGCAAAATTTCGTATAATTTTTTAATCGTGGCCACAATTTGGGCTGTAATGCTAACAAAAAGAATATGGGCTCCAAAAAAATCTTAAGAATTAGCAAATGGGCTGTAAATTATAAGAAATAATGGCAGATGGGATGTATGATGTTTTCCACAGATTTGAGGCTTTCCTAAAAAAAGGTTGACGCACAAGCAGTGACTGTTGGATGTCCATCCAACGGCCGTCGTGCTTCTTCAATCTCTGCTCTTCCTGCTCCAGCCGCTCAAACAAGCGCCGGCGGGACTGCCTGCTCCCTCCTCCCCGCAGTCGGCTGTGCTGCCGCACAGGCCTCACCGCCCCACCGTACTCCCATCGCTGGCCTAGCCATCCCTCTACTCACCCACACCTGATGTTATTCTCCGGTGACGGCAGACGAACCAGTAAACCCTCGTACAGTCGTACCCCCCTCCGCGTGGGAAACAACTGCCGAGTCTTCCCTTCCTCCGTGTCATTCCCTTCCTAGGCCTCGCCGTCGTCCACCGCCCTGGTGCTCTCGGCGCGGCCTGATCAACGTGGTCAACGACCGACATGCATCTGAAGTGGACTGTACGTGGAGAGGCCGACAGCTGGGTCCATGGCCGCACGCAATTAAATGCCTCCTTATTACGCGCAAAATAATGATTCCTCCACCTGACATCAGGGACCCACCAAAAGGGCCTCTGTATTTCGTGAAAAAAACATTACCGCCGCTGACATCTCGGACCCACCAGCTATATCTTCGCACACAAGGAAGTGCCTCCTTATTACGCAAAAAAAATGAATACTCCCCCTGTTAGCTAGGACCCAGTATAGTGGCAGGCTGACTTGTGGGCCTACTAAGTTGACGGGGACGGAGGGCTTTGTCAACTTAGTCAATATGCACGATTCTAGCTCCAGTGACCGTACGATGTCCATCCAACGGCTGTAGTGCTTCTTCAACCTCTGGTCTTCTTGCTCCAGCCGCCCAAACCAGCACGGGTCATGCCTCGTGCTCCTGCCTCCCGTGGCCGGCTGCGATGCGGCAGAGGCCTCACCGCACCCTACTACTCCCACCGCTGGCCAGGCCATCCCTCTACTCACCCACACCCCCTGTTACTCTGCGGCGACGGCAGCCTCACACCACAGCGAACTAGTGCCCTCGTACTCCTCTATGCGTGGGCATCCACTGCCGCGTCTTCCCCGGCTTCGCGTCGTCCCCTTCCTAGGCCTCGCCGTCGTCCACCGCCTAGGTGCTCTCGGCGCGGCATGGTCAACGTGGTCAAGGAACGGCTTCCATCGGACGTGGACTGTACGTGGAGAGGCTGGCAGCTGGGTCCACGGCCGCAGCAAGGAAGTGCCTCCTTATTACGTGCAAAATAATTATTCCTCCACCTGACAGCGGGGACCCACCAGACGGGCCACCGTATTTCGCCCCCTGACTGCTGGGACCCACCAGCTACATCTTCGCAGGCAAGGAAGTGCCTGACAGTCGAGACCCACCTGGTCGAAGCGTACTTAGCGTTGTCATTCTGGTCGCGAACGTGTACGTACATACTGGTCGATGTAGAGGCGCGCACGTGTCGCAGTAGAGGCGCGCACATGTCGTAGTAGAGGCGCGCACGTAGCATGTACACGTACGTACAGCGGCCAGGGTGCAAGAAAGAAAATAGGGCCACATATGTGTACATACCGGCGGGGTCTCGAACGCCTACTCACGCATACGTACGTCCAGGGCTCGTGTACATTGCTGAGTTAGAACGGAGAAACAGGGTCGTTGTCGTGTTCATGGGGAGGCAACGGAATGCGTCGTGTTCATCGGGAGGGCTTGGACGGAACAGGCGATGGAAACGAGGCCTGGCGTACCGCAGAACGAAGGAAACAGCCTTGTGTTCGACCAGCCACGTTCGAAACAGGATCTTGTTGATCGGGAGGGGTCTGGCATACCGCAAAATGGAGGAAACGGACCTCCTACGGTCGAAACGGGGGTCCTGTTGATCGGGAGGGGTGTGGCGTACCGCAAAACGGACGAAACGGACTTGTGTTGGAGCGCTACGGTCGAAACGGGGGTCCTGTTCATCGGGAGGGGTGTGGCGTACCGCAAAACGGGACACCACGGGATACTGTTCATCTCCACCGTCGACCCCCTCCAGCCTCCACGAGCCATTGTTCATCCACCATCGACCTCCTCCAGCCTCCACCTGCGACTGTTCATCCACGGGCTCCTGTTCATCCAACCTCCACCGCGCGCTACTCCACCGGCTACTGTTCAACCAGCCCTCTCCACGGGCTCCTGTTCAACCACCCCTCCACGGGCTACTATTCATCCTGCCCTCCACCGTCTACTGTTCATCCTGCCCTCCACGGGGTGGTCCTGTTCATCCAGCCCTCCACGGGGTCCTGTTCATCCAGCCCCAACCGGCTCGATCGATCGGGGTCCTGTTCATCCAGAGGCAACACCATGGGGTCCTGTTCATCCACCCCCACCGGTAATTGTTCATCCAAACCCCCCGCAACACTCACTATTCATCCAGAGGCAGCATCGATCGGGTTCAATTAGCAGCAGTAGCGAAGGAATCGCTCGATCGGGTTCAGTTAACAGCCATCGATCGATCGCTCGGGTTCAGTAACGCGTAGCCTGCAGTGCAATCGCTCGGGTTCAGTTAGAGCCCAACGCCTCGCTCGGGTTCAGTTAGAGCCAACGCCTCGCATACACGCGCGTACGTGTATGAGAGAAGCGCGCATCACTCGGCCCCGACCTCCCACCGTAACCGGGAACTCCCCGAAATTTTCCTCCCCCTCGCTTCTACCACGGTTTTTTCGTCATGGACGGCCCAAAGAATGTCATGCAGCTGCATCTCCGGCCCGCCCAGGACGAAAAGCCCATTTTCTATCATGATTTTTTGTCATAGAAGTAGGAGCCCACCACATCTATGATGATACCGGGTTTTGTCACAATTATCGTCATAGAAGTGTCATATGTATGACAGAAAAAAAATTCGTTCGGCCCAAAATGTCACGGATGTGTCTTTTTTTTGTAGTGTTATGCTCATCATATAAATAAAATTCCACCAAAGGTGGTGAGCTCCTAGCATGGAAATGAACATTTTGCACAAAGATATTGGTGAGTAAGAGATACTATTTGCGTTGGTCGTGCAGGAAGGCGGTGAGGCCTGCATTCTCAGCCAACTCATAGAAATCATCATAAATCCCGGCTGCTCTCAAGAAATCATCACAAGGCCATTCACATGGCCGAACCTCCGCAGTGCGAGGGAGATTATACTTGGGCTTCTTGTTCTCTTCACTTTGTTTATCCTCCGAACTTCGGCTCGGTGAGCCCCTCAAAAATATCTTCATCTTTCTCTAAAAATTTCTGAAATTTTTAGTAACTTCAAAATAAAAGTGAACCAAACTCAACAATATTTATAGCAACTACTCCTACAGGTGCCTAGAGGCAATATCATGCATTAAAACTACTTTTGACCATATAAATTTGACATGCAAGCTCAAGAACAGGGTCACCTAAGCAGCAAAAATTTGCAATAAATAAAGCACTAGAACAAAAACTAATTGGACCATTGGAGGAGTCACATACCAAAGAACAATCCCCCAAAGCAGTTTTGTGAATGGAGCTTTGAGCTAGGAGATCGAAAATGGCAGCAAGATGAGCTAGAACTCGGGTTTGAGCTTGTTGGTGATTTTTTTGGGAGGAAGAAGGAGTGTGTGGTGGCTGGAATAAGTGGAGGGGACCCACGTGGGGTCCACGAGGCAGGGGAGCACGCCCTCCACCCTCATGGGCACGTGGCTGCTCCCCCTGCTGTGTTTTCAGTGCTAGATACTCTCAAATATTCTAGAAAAAATCATATTTAATTTTCAGGGCATTTGGAGAACTTCTATTTTCGGGGTATTTTTTATTGCATGGATAATTCAGAAAACAGACAGAAAAATGCTATTTTGCTTTATTTAATATAAATAACAGAAAGTAAAAAGAGGGTACAAAAAGTTGTGCTTTCTAAATTCATCCATCTCATGCTCATCAAAAGGAATCCACTAACAAGGTTGATCAGTTCTTGTTAACAAACTCATTTCGAATAACATGAAACCAGAGAATTTTCGAATAACACTAGGTTACCTCAATGGGGATATGCATGTCCCCAACAATAAGAATATCATATTTCTTCTTGACAGTAGGAAGAAGAAATTCAAAGCCTCCAATAGTAATTGTTGAAATTTTTCCAATAGAATTGATACTGTGGACTTGAGGTTGTTTCCTCGGAAAGTGTACCGTATGCTCATTATCATTAACATGAAAAGTGACATTGCCTTTGGTGTAAACAATAACATCCCCTACAGTATTCAAAAAGGGTCTTCCAAGAATAATAGACATACTATCGTCCTCGGGAATATCAAGAATAACAAAGTCCGTTAAAATAGTAACATTTGCAACCATAACAGGCACATCCTCACAAATACCAACAGGTATAGTAGTTGATTTATCAGCCATTTGCAAAGATATTTCAGTAGGTGTCAACTTATTCAAATCAAGTCTATGATATAAAGATAGAGGCATAATACTAACACTGGCTCCAAGATCACATAAAGCATTTTTAACATAGTTTCTTTTAATGGAGCATGGTATAGTTGGTACTCCTGGATCTCCAAGTTTCTTTGGTATTCCACCCTCAAAAGTATAATTAGCAAGCATGGTGGAAATTTCAGCTTCCGGTATCTTTCTCCTATTTGTAACAATATCTTTCATGTACTTAGCATAAGGATTCATTTTAAGCATATCAGTCAAACGCATACGCATTCTAATCATTTCAGCAAAGTGCTCAAAATCCTCATCATCCTTTTTCTTTGATGGTTTAGGAGGAAAAGGCATGGGTTTCTGAACCCATGGTTCTCTTTCTTTAACGTGCTTCCTAGCAACAAAGTCTCTCTTATCATAACGTTGATTCTTTGATTGTGGGTTATCAAGATCAACAGCAGGTTCAATTTCTAGATCATTATTATTGCTAGGTTGAGCATCAGCATAAACATCATCATTAACATTATCACTAGGTTCATGTTCATTACCAGATTGTGTTTCAGCATCAGAAATAGAAATATCATTAGGATTCTCAGGTGTGTCAATAACAGGTTCACTAGAAGCATGCAAAGTCCTATCATTTTTCTTTTTCTTCCTTTTAGAAGGACTAGGTGCATCAATATTAATTCTCTGAGAACCTTGCTCAACTCTCTTAGGGTGGCCCTCAGGATACAAAGGCTCGTGAGTCATTTTACCACCTCTAGTCATAACTCTAACAGCATTATCATTCTTCTTACTATTTAATTCATTGAGCAAATCATTCTGAGCCTTAAGTACTTGTTCTACTTGAGTGGTAACCATAGAAGCATGTTTACTAATAAGTTTAAGTTCACCTTTAACACTATCCATATAATCACTCAAGTGTTCAATCATATAAGCATTGCATTTCAGTTGTCTACCAAAATAAGCATTAAAATCTTCTTGCTTAACCATAAAGTTATCAAATTCATCCAAACATTGGCTAGCAAACTTAGCAGGAGGGATATTATCTTTATCATATCTATAGAGAAAGTTTACCTTTACTACATGTGTCGAGTTATCGAGACCATGTATTTCTTCAATAGGTGATGAATTAAGACCATGTATTTGTTCAACATGAGGTAAATTCTTAACATCTTCAACTTTTATACCTTTTTCTTTCATAGGATTCTTTGCCTCTTGCATATCTTCAGGACTGAGAAATAGAATATCCCTTTTCTTCGGAGTTGGCTTAGGAGTTGGTTCAGGAAGTGTCCAATTATTTTCATTAGTCAACATATTATTCAATAGCAATTCAGCTTGATCAACTATTCTTTCCCTGAAAACACAACCACCACAACTATACAGGTAATCTCTGGAAGCATCGGTTAGTCCATTATAAAAGATATCAAGTATTTCATTTTTCTTGAGAGGATGATCGGGAAAAGCATTAAGTAATTGGAGAAGCCTCCCCCAAGCTTGTGGGAGACTCTCTTCTTCAATTTGCAAAAAATTATATATTTCCCTTAAAGCAGCTTGTTTCTAATGAGCGGGGAAATATTTAGCAGAGAAGTAGTAAATCATATCCTGGGGACTACGCACACAACCAGGATCAAGAGAATTAAACCATATCTTAGCGTCACCCTTTAATGAGAATGGAAATAATTTAAGGATATAATAATAGCGAGTTTTCTCATCATTAGTGAACAGGGTAGCTATATCATTTAATTTAGTAAGATGTGCCACAACAGTTTTAGATTCATAGCCATAGAAAGGATCATATTCAACCAAAGTCAGGATTAACAGAGAAATCATAATCCTTATCAGTAATAAAGATAGGTGAAGTAGCATAAGCAACATCATATTTCATTCTAGCATTCAGAGAATTTTCTTTAAGCTTAGTTAATACTTTCTTAAGATTGATACATCCATTTTTCATCATGCTTTTATATCGATATTTATTGCATTATGGGATGTTATTACACATTATGTCACAATACTTATGCCTATTCTCTCTTATTTTACAAGGTTTACATAAAGAGGGAGAATGCCGGCAGCTGGAATTCTCGGCTGGAAAAAGGAGGAAATATTAGAGACCTATTCTGCACAGCTCCAAAAGTCCTGAAACTTCACGGAAGTTATTTCCAGAATATATAAAAAACACTGAGCGCAAGAAGTACCAGAGGGGGCCACCCACCAACCACGAGGGTGGGGGCGCGCCCTACCCCCTGGGCGCGCCCCCTGCCTCGTGGGCCCCAGGTGACCCTCTGATGCCCATCTCCTGCTATATGAGGTCTTTTGTCTGAGAAAAAATCATAAGCAAGCTTTTGGGACGAAACTCCGCCGCCACGTCGCGGAACCAATCTAGGGCTCCGGCGGAGCTGTTTTGCCGGGGAAACTTCCCTTCGGGAGGGGGAAATGATCACCATCGTCATCACCAATGATCCTCTCATCGGGAGGGGGTCAATCTCCATCAACATCTTCACCAGCACCATCTCATCTCAAACCCTAGTTCATCTCTTGTATCCAATCTTTGTATCCAAACCTTAGATTGGTACCTATGGGTTGCCAGTAGTGTTGATTACTCCTTGTAGTTGATGCTAGTTGGTTTACTTGGTGGAAGATCATATGTTCAGATCCATTATGCATATTAATACCCCTCTGATTATGAACATGAATATGCTTTGTGAGTAGTTATGTTTGTTCCTGAGGACATGGGAGATGTCTTGCTATTAGTAGTCATGTGAATTTAGTATTCGTTCGATATTTTGATGAGATGTATGTTGTCATCCCTCTAGTGGTGTCATGTGAACGTCGACTAGATGACACTTCACCATTGTTTGGGCCTAGAGGGAGGCATTGGGAAGTAATAAGTAGATGATGGGTTGCTAGAGTGACAGAATCTTAAACCCTAGTTTATGCGTTGCTTCGTAAGGGGCTGATTTGGATCCATATGTTTCATTTTATGGTTAGGTTTACCTTAATAATTTTTTTGTAGTTGCGGATGCTTGCAATGGGGGTTAATCATAAGTGGGATGCTTGTCCAAGTAAGGACAATATCCAAGCACCGGTTGATACGTCTCCAACCTATCTATAATTTTTGATTGCTCCATGCTATATTATCTACTGTTTTAGACATTATTGGGCTTTATTTTCCACTTTTACATTATTTTTGGGAGTAACCTATTAACCGGAGGCCTAGCCCGGAATTGCTGTTTTTTGCCTATTTTAGGGTTTTGAAGAAAAGGAATATCAAACGGAGTCCAAATGGAATGAAACCTTCGGAAACGTGATTTTCTCATCAGATAAGATCCAGGAGACTTGGACCCTCTGTCAAGAAAGCCACGAGGTGCTCACGAGGGTAGGGGCGCCCCCCCCCCTAGGGCGCGGCCCCTGCCTCGTGGGCCCCTCGAAGCTCCCCCGACATACTTCTTCCTCCTATATATATCCACGTACCCTCAAACGATCGGAGACGGAGCCAAAAACCTAATTCCACCGCCGCAACTTTCTGTATCCACAAGATCCCATCTTGGGGCCTGTTCCGGAGCTCCACCGGAGGAGGCATATCGATCATGGAGGGCTTCTACATCATCATCCAAGCCCCTCCGATGAAGTGGTAGTTTGCTTCAGACCTACGGGTCCATAGCTAGTAGCTAGATGGCTTCTTCTCTCTTTTTGGATCTCAATACAACGTTCTCCCCCTCTCTCGTGGAGATCTATTCGATGTAATCTTCTTTTTGCGGTGTGTTTGTTGAGACCGATGAATTGTGGGTTTATGATAAGGTCTATGAATAATATTTGAATCTTCTCTGAATTCTTTTATGTATGATTGGTTATCTTTGCAAGTCTCTTCGAATTATCAGTTTGATTTGGCCTACTAGATTGGTTGTTCTTTCCATGGGAGAAGTGCTTAGCTTTGGGTTCAATCTTGCGGTGTCCTTTCCCAGTGACAGAAGGGGTCGCAAGGCACGTATTGTATTGTTGCCATCGAGGATAACAAGATGGGTTTTTTATCATATTGCATGAAACTATCCCTCTACATCATGTCATCTTGCTTAAGGCGTTACTCTGTTTTTAACTTAATACTCTAGATGCATGCTGGATAACGGTCGATGAGTGGAGTAATAGTAGTAGATGCAGAATCGTTTCGGTCTACTTGTCTCAAACGTGATGCCTATATACATGATCATGCCTAGATATTCTCATAACTATGCTCAATTCTGTCAATTGCTCAACAGTAATTTGTTCACCCATCGTAGAATACTTATGCTCTTGAGAGAAGCCACTAGTGAAACCTATGGCCCCCGGGTCTCTTTTTCATCATATCAATCTCCATCACTTTACTATTGCTTTGCTTTTACTTTGCTTTTACTTTATTTACTTTGCATCTCTATACCAAAAATACCAAAAAATATTATTTATCATCTCTATTAGATCTCACTTTCATAAGTGGCCATGAAGGAATTGACAACCCCTAAGCGTGTTGGTTGCGTTGAGCTATTGTTTTTGTGTAGGTACGAGGGACTCGAGCGTAGCCTCCTACTGGATTGATAGCTTGGTTCTCAAAAACTGAGGGAAATACTTACGCTACTTTTTTGCATCATCCCTTCCTCTTCGGGGAAATCCAACGCAGTACTCAAGAGGTAGCAAGAAGAATTTTTGGCGCCGTTGCCGGGGAGTTTGCGCAAAAGTCAACATACCAAGTACCCATCACATTCCCTATCTCCCGCATTACATTATTTGCCATTTGCCTCTCTTTTTCCTCTCCCCCACTTCACCCTTGCCATTTTATTCGCCCTCTCTCTCTATCCTCCCTCTCTATTTGCCTCTTTTGCCCGTTTGCTCTTGTTTGCTCGTGTGTTGGATTGCTTGTTTGTCGCGATGGCTCAAGATAATACTAAATTGTGTGACTTCACCAATACCAATAATAATGATTTCCTTAGCACTCCGATTGCTCCTCTTACCGATGCTGAATCTTGTGAAATTAATACTGCTTTGTTGAATCTTGTCATGAAAGATCCGTTCTCCGGCCTTCCTAGTGAAGATGCCGCTACACATCTTAATAGCTTCGTTGATTTGTGTGACATGCAAAAGAAAAAATATGTCGATAATGATATTGTTAAATTGAAGCTATTTCCTTTTTCGCTTAGAGATCGTGCTAAAGCTTGGTTTTCATCTTTGCCTAAAAATAGTATTGATTCATGGAACAAGTGCAAAGATGCTTTTATCTCTAAGTATTTTCCTCCCGCTAAGATCATCTCTCTTAGAAATGAAATTATGAATTTTAAACAACATGATCATGAACATGTTGCACAAGCTTGGGAGAGAATGAAATTAATGATACGTAATTGCCCTACTCATGGTTTGAATTTGTGGATGATTATACAAAATTTTTATGCCGGATTAAATTTTGCTTCTAGAAATCTTTTAGATTCAGCCGCGGGAGGCACTTTTATGGAAATCTCTTTAGGAGAAGCTACTAAACTCCTAGATAATATTATAGTTAATTATTCTCACTGGCATACTGAAAGATCTACTAAAAAGGTGCATGCGATTGAAGAAATTAACGTTTTGAGTGGAAAGATGGATGAACTTATGAAATTATTTGCTAATAAGAGTGTTTCTTCTGATCCTAATGATGTGCCCTTGTCTATTTTGATTGATAATAATAATGAATCTATGTATGTGAATTTTTTTGTTGGGAACAATTTTGGTAACAACGCGTATAGAGGAAATTTCAATCCTAGGTCTTACCCTAGTAATCCCTCTAATAATTATGGTAATTCCTACAACAATTCTTATGGAAATTATAATAATATGCCCTCCGATTTTGAATCTAATATTAAAGAATTTATTTCTTCTCAAAAGAATTTTAATGCTATGATTGAAGAAAAATTACTTAAGATTGATGATTTGGCTAGGAACGTTGATCGAATTGCTCTTGATGTTGATTATTTGAAACTTAGATCTATTCCATCTAAGCACGATATCAATGAGTCTCTCAAAGCCATGAGAATTTCCATTGACAAGTGCAAAGAAAGAACCGCTAGGATGCCTGCTAAGAAAGATGCCTTTATAAAAGCGTGTTCTTCTAGTTCCTATGAAAATAATGATGAAGATCTAAAAGTAATTGATGTGTCCCCTATTAAATCTTTGTTTTGCAATATGAATCTTGATAATTATGGGACTGAATAAGATCCACCTTTACCTAGAAGGCGTTCTAAGAATTCGGAATTTGTTGATCTTGATGCTAAATTTGATAAAAGTGGGATTGAAGAAATTAAAACCCTAGATGTTGCTAAACCCACTATTATGGATTTCATGGAATTTAACTATGAAATTGCTCTTTGATTGATTGTATTTCCTTGTTGCAATCCGTGCTAAAATCTCCTCATGCTTATAGTCAAAATAAAGCGTTTACTAAACATATCGTTGATGCCTTGATGCAATCTTATGAAGAAAAACTTGAATTGGAAGTTTCTATCCCTAGAAAAATTTATGATGAGTGGGAACCAACTATTAAAATTAAAATTAAAAATTACGAGTTTTATGCTTTGTGTGATTTGGGTGCTAGTGTCTCTACTATTCCCAAAACTTTGTGTGATTTACTAGATTTCCGTGATTTTGATGATTGCTCTCTAAACTTGCATCTTGCGGATTCCACTATTAAGAAACCTATGGGAAGAATTAATGATGTTCTTATTGTTGCTAATAGGAATTATGTGCCCATAGATTTTATCGTTCTTGATATAGATTGCAATCCTTCTTGCCCTATTATTCTTGGTAGACCTTTCCTTAGAATGGTTGGTGCAATTATCGATATGAAGGAAGGGAATATTAGATTTCAATTTCCATTAAAAAAGGGCATGGAAAACTTCCCTAGAAAGAAAATAAAATTACCATATGAATCTATCATGAGAGCCACTTATCGATTGCCTACCAAAGATGGCAATACCTAGATCTATTCTTGCTTGTTATGCCTAGCTAGGGGCGTTAAATGATAGCGCTAGTTGGGAGGCAACCCAATTTTATTTTTATTCCTTGATTTTTGATCCTGTTTAGTAATAAATAAATTATCTAGCCTCTGTTTTGGTTGTGTTTTTTGTGTTTAATTAGTGTTTGTGCCAAGTAGAACCGTTGGGAAGACTTGGGGAAAGTCTTGTTGAACTTGCTGTAAAAAACAGAAACTTTAGCGCTCATGAGAACTGCTGTCATGTTTATTTGGAAAGTGATATTTAGTTAATTATTTTTGCATATGATTAATAGATAAATTCCTCACGTCCAGCAATTTATTTCAGAATTTTTGGGGTTCCAGATCTTGCGCTAGCTACAGATCACTACAGACTGTTCTGTTTTTGACAGATTCTGTTTTTGGGTGTTGTTTGCTTATTTTGATGAATCTATGGCTAGTAAAATAGTTTATAATCCATAGAGAAGTTGTAATACAGTAGGTTTAACACCAATATAAATAAAGAATGAGTTCATTACAGTACCTTGAAGTGGTCTTTTGTTTTCTTTCGCTATCGGAGCTCACGAGTTTTCTACCTTAAGTTTTGTGTTGTGAAGTTTTCAAGTTTTGGGTAAAGATTTGATGGATTATGGAACAAGGAGTGTCAAGAGCCTAAGCTTGTGGATGCCCATGGCACCCCCAAGATAATCTAGGGACACCTAAAATCCAAAGCTCGGGGATGCCCCGGAAGGCATCCCCTCTTTCGTCTACTTCTATCGGTAACTTTACTTGGAGCTATATTTTTATTCACCACATGATGTGTTTTGCTTGGAGCATCTTTTATGATTTGAGTCTTTTCTTATTAGTTTACCACAATCATCCTTGCTGTACACACCTTTTGAGAGAGCCATACATGATTTGGAATTTGATAGAATACTCTATGTACTTCACTTATATCTTTTGAGCTTTATAGTTTTTCTCTAGTGCTTCACTTATATCTTTTAGAGCACGGTGGTGGATTTGTTTTATAGAAACTATTGATCTCTCATGCTTCACTTAGATTATATTGAGAGTCTTAATAGCATGGTAATTTGCTTAAAATCTTAATATGCTTGGTAAGCAAGATTAATAATAAAACTTTCATATGAGTGTGTTGAATACTAAGAAGAAATTGATGATTGATAATTGTTTTGAGATATGAGGATGGTGATATTAGAGTCATGCTAGTTGAGTAGTTGTGAATTTGAAAAATGCTTGTGTTAAAGTTTGTGATTCCCGTAGCATGCACGTATGGTGAACCGTTATGTGATGAAGTCGGAGCACGATTTATTTATTGATTGTCTTCCTTATGAGTGGCGGTCGGGGACAAGCGATGGTCTTTTCCTACCAATCTATCCCCCTAGGAGCATGTGTGTAATACTTTGCTTTGATAACTTCTAGATTTTTGCAATAAGTATATGAGTTCTTTATGACTAATGTTGAGAACATGGATTATACACACTTTCCTTCCTTCCACCATTTCTAGCCTCTCTAATACCGCGCACTTTTCGCCGGTATCATACACCCACCAAATACCTTCCTCAAAACAGCCACCATACCTACCTATTATGGCATTTTCATAGCCATTCCGAGATATATTGCCATGCAACTTTCCAACGTTCCGTTTATTATGACATGCTTCATCATTGTCATATTGCTTAGCATGATCATGTAGTTGACATTGTATTTGTGGAAAAGCCACCATTCATAATTCTTTCATACATGTCACTCATGCATCATTGCACATCCCGGTACACCGCCGGAGGCATTCATATAGAGTCATATCTTGTTCTAAGTATCGAGTCGTAATTCTTGAGTTGTAAGTAAATAAAAGTGTGATGATCATCATTATTAGAGCATTGTACCAGTGAGGAAAGGATGATGGAGACTATGATTCCCCCACAAGTCGGGATGAGACTCCGGACGAAAAAAAGAGAAAAAAGAGGCCATAAAAAAGAGAAGGCCCAAATAAAAAAATAAAAAAATGAGAGAAAAAGAGAGAAGGGGCAATGCTACTATCCTTTTACCACACTTGTGCTTCAAAGTAGCACCATGATCTTCATGATAGAGAGTCTCTCATTATGTCACTTTCATATACTAGTGGGAATTTTTCATTATAGAACTTGGCTTGTATATTCCAATGATGGGCTTCCTCACAATGCCCTAGGTCTTCGTGAGCAAGCGAGTTGGATGCACACCCACTTAGTTTCTTTTGAGCTTTCATATACTTATAGCTCTAGTGCATCCATTGCATGGCAATCCCTACTCACCCACATTGATATCTATTGATGGGCATCTCCATAGCCTGTTAATACGCCTAGTTGATGTGAGACTATCTTCTCCCTTTTTGTCTTCTCCACAACCACCATTCTATTCCACCTATAGTGCTATATCCATGGCTCACGCTCATGTATTGCGTGAAGATCAAAAAAGTTTTGAAAATGTCAAAAGTATGAAACAATTGCTTGGCTTGTCATCGGGGTTGTGCATGATTTAAATACTTTGTGTGGTGAAGATAGAGCATAGCCAGACTATATGATTTTGTAGGGATAGCTTTCTTTGGCCATGATATTTTGAGAAGACATAATTGCTTTGTTAGTATGCTTGAAGTATTATTATTTTTATATCAATATGAACTTTTGTCTTGAATCTCTCGAATCTGAATATTCATACCACAATTTAGAAGATTTACATTGAAATTATGCCAAGTAGCACTCCGCATCAAAAATTCTGTTTTTATCATTTACCTACTCGAGGACGAGCATGAATTAAGCTTGGGGATGCTTGATACGTCTCCAACGTATCTATAATTTTTTATTGCTCCATGCTATATTATCTACTGTTTTAGACATTATTGGGCTTTATTTTCCACTTTTATATTATTTTTGGGACTAACCTATTAACCAGAGGCCCAGCCCAGAATTGCTGTTTTTTGCCTGTTTTAGGGTTTCGAAGAAAAGGAATATCAAACGGAGTCCAAACGGAATGAAACCTTCGAAAATGTGATTTTCTCACCAGATAAGATCCAGGAGACTTGGACCCTCCGTCAAGAAAGCCACGAGGTGCTCACGAGGGTAGGAGGCGCGCCCCCCCTAGGGCGCGCCCCCCTGCCTCGTGGGCCCCTCGAAGCTCCACCGACACACTTCTTCCTCCTATATATATCCACGTACCCCCAAACGATCGGAGACGGAGCCAAAAACCTAATTCCACCGCCGCAACTTTCTGTATCCACGAGATCCCATCTTGGGGCCTGTTTCGGAGCTCCGCCGGAGGAGGCATCGATCACAGAGGGCTTCTACATCATCATCCAAGCCCCTCCGATGAAGTGTTAGTAGTTTACTTCAGACCTACGGGTCCATAGCTAGTAGCTAGATGGCTTCTTCTCTCTTTTTGGATCTCAATACAGCGTTCTCCCCCTCTCTCGTGGAGATATATTCGATGTAATCTTCTTTTTGCGGTGTGTTTGTTGAGACCGATGAATTGTGGGTTTATGATTAAGTCTATCTATGAATAATATTTGAATCTTCTCTGAATTCTTTTATGTATGATTGGTTATCTTTGCAAGTCTCTTCGAATTATCAGTTTGGTTTGGCCTACTTGATTGGTTGTTCTTGCCATGGGAGAAGTGCTTAGCTTTGGGTTCAATCTTGCGGTGTCCTTTCCCAGTGACAGAAGGGGCAACAAGGCACGTATTGTATTGTTGCCATTGAGGATAACAAGATGGGGTTTTTATCATATTGCATGAAACTATCCCTCTACATCATGGCATCTTGCTTAAGGCGTTACTCTGTGTTGAACTTAATACTCTAGATGCATGCTGGATAGCGGTCGATGAGTGGAGTAATAGTAGTAGATGCAGAATCGTTTCGGTCTACTTGTCTCGGACGTGATGCCTATATACGTGATCATACCTAGATATTCTCATAACTATGCTCAATTCTGTCAATTGCTCAACAGTAATTTGTTCACCCGCCGTAGAATACTTATGCTCTTGAGAGAAGCCACTAGTGAAGCCTATGGCCCCCGGGTCTCCTTCTCATCATATCAATCTCCATCACTTCACTATTGCTTTGCTTTTACTTTATTTACTTTGCATCTCTATACCAAAAATACAAAAAAATATTATTTATCATCTCTATCAGATCTCACTTTTGTATGTGACCGTGAAGGGATTGACAACCCTAAGCACGTTGGTTGCGTTGAGATATTGTTTTTGTGTAGGTACGAGGGACTCGAGCGTAGCCTCCTACTGGATTGATACCTTGGTTCTCAAAACTGAGGGAAATACTTACGCTACTTTGCCGTATCATCCCTTCCTCTTCGGGGAAATCCAACGCAGTGCTCAAGAGGTAGCACCAGTCCACCCACATATCAAATTATCAAAGTACCGAATGCGAATCATATGAACATGATGAAAACTAGCTTGACGATAATTCCCATGTGTCCTCGGGAGCGCTTTCCTTCATATAAGAGTTTGTCCAGGCTTTTCCCTTGGTACAAAAAGGAGTGGGCCATCTTGCTGCACCTTATTTACTTTTATTACTTGTTACTCGTTACAAATTACCTTATCACAAAACTATGTGTTACCAATAATTTCAGTGCTTGCAGAGAATACCTTGCTGAAAATTGCTTATAATTTCCTTCTGCTCCTCGTTGGGTTCAACACTCTTACTTATCGAAAAGGCTACGATAGATCCCCTAGACTTGTGGGTCATCAAGACTCTTTTCTAGTGCCTTTGCCGGGGAGTGAAGCGCCTTTGGTAGGTGGAATTTGGTATGGAAAAATTTATATAGTGTGCTGAAATTTGCTGTCACTTGTTACTATGGAAAGTAATCATTTGAGGGGCTTGTTCGGGGTATCTTCACCTCGTCCGGAACCACAATTAGTTACCCCTCAACCTACTGAACCTACTGAAAATGTTTACTTTGAAATTCCTTCGGGTATGATAGAGAAACTGCTAGCTAATCCTTTTGCAGGAGATGGAACATTGCATCCCGGTTTACACTTAATCTATGTGGATGTAGTTTGTGGATTATTTAAGCTTGCAGGTATGCCCGATGATGTTATCAAGAAGAAACTCTTCCCTTTCTCTTTGAAGGGAGATGCATTGACATGGTATAGGCTATGTGATGATATGGGATCATGGGACTACAAATGGTTGAAAGTGGAATTTCACCAGAAGTTTTATCCTATGCATCTTGTTCATCATGATCGTAATTATATATATAATTTTTGGCCTCGTGAAGGATAAAGCATCGCTCAAGCTTGGGGGAGGCTTAAGTAAATGTTATATTCATGCCCCAATCATGAGCTCTCAAGAGAAATGATTATTCAAAAATGTTATGCTCGGATTTCTGACAACAATCGCTCCATGCTCGATACTTCTTGTATTGGTTCCTTTATGATGAAGACTATTGAATTCAAATGGAATTTATTGGAGAGAATTAAATTCAACTCTGAAGATTGGGATCTCAATGAAGGTAAGGAGTCAGGTATAATACCTAAGTTTGATTGTGTTAAATCTTTTATGGATACCGATGTTTTCCGTAAATTTAGCATTAAATATGGACTTGACTCTGAGATAGTAGCTTCTTTCTGTGAATCCTTTGCTACTCATTTTGATATCCCTAAAGAGAAATGGTTTAAATATAATCCTCCCATTGAAGTAAAATTAGTTGCACCTATTAAAGTTGAAGAAAAGACTATCACTTATAATGATCCTATTGTTCCTACTGCTTATGTAGAGAAACCACCTTTCCCTGTTAGAATAAAGGATCATGCTAAAGTTTCAACTGTAGTAAACAAAAGTAATATTAGGACACACAACCCCCTGAGCAAGTTAAAGTTGAACCTAATATTGTTAGGGTTAAAGATCTCTTGGCCAATAATATTGATGGGCATGTTATTTACTTCTGTGATGAAGCTGCTAGAATTGCTAGGCCTGATACTAAAAATAAACATAGACCTGTTGTAGGCATGCCTGTTATTTCTGTTAAAATAGGAGATCATTGCTATCATGGCTTATGTGATATGGGTGCTAGTGCAAGTGCAATACCTCATTCCTTATACAAAGAAATTATGCATGATATTGCACCTGCTGAGATAGAAGAGATTGATGTCACAATTAAGCTTGCCAATAGAGACACAATTTCACCAGTTGGGATTGTTAGAGATGTTGAAGTCTTGTGTGGGAAGGCTAAATATCCTGTTGATTTCCTTGTTCTTGGTTCCCCTCAAGATAGCTTTTGTCCCATTATATTTGGTAGACCCTTCTTGAATACTGTTAATGCTAAGATAGATTGCAAGAAGGATGTTGTTACTATTGGTTTGGATGATATGTCTCATGAGTTTATTTTCTCTAAATTTCGTAGACAACCCCGTGAAGAAAAATTGCCTAGTAAAGATGAAATTATTGGTCTTGCTTCTATTGTTGTGCCTCCTAATGCTCCTTTAAAACAATATTTGCTAGACCATGAAAATGATATGTTTATGAATGAAAGAAGGGAAATAGATGAAGTATTCTTTAAACAGGGACCTATTCTGAAACACAACTTGCCTGTTGAAATCCTAGGGGATCCCCCTCCACCCAAGGGTGATCTCGTCTTTGAGCTTAAACCATTACCTGATACTCTTAAATATGCTTATCTTGATGAAAAGAAGATAAATCCTGTTATTATTAGTGCTAACCTTTCAGAGCATGAAGAAGAAAAATTATTGAAAACTCTGAAGAAGCACCGTGTTGCTATTGGATATACTCTTGATGATCTTAAGGGCATTAGTCCCACTCTATGTCAACACAAAATAAATTTGGAGAAAGACGCCAAACCAGTTATTGATCACCAACGACGGCTGAATCCTAAGATGAAAGAAGTGGTAACAAAGGAAATATTAAAGCTCCTTGAGGCAGGTATAATTTATCCCGTTGTTGATAGCCAGTGGGTAAGTCATGTCCATTGTGTCCCTAAGAAGGGAGGTATTATTGTTGTTCCTAACAATAAAGATGAATTGATTCCGCAAAGAATTATTACAGGTTATAGGATGGTAATTGATTTTCACAAATTAAATAAGGCTCCTAAAAAGGATCATTACCCCTTACCTTTTATGATCAAATGCTAGAAAGATTATCCAAACATACACACTTTTTGCTTTCTAGATGGTTACTTTGGTTTCTCCCAAATACCTGTGTCAGCTGATGATCAGGAAAAAACCACTTTTACTTGCCCTTTCGGTACTTTTGCTTATAGACGTATGCCTTTTGGTTTATGTAATGCACCTGCTACCTTTCAAAGATGCATGATGGCTATATTTTCTGACTTTTGTGAAAAGATATTTGAGGTTTTCATGGATGATTTCTCCGTTTATGGATCCTCTTTTGATGATTGCTTGAGCAACCTTGATCGAGTTTTGCAGAGATGTGAAGAAACTAATCTTGTTCTGAATTGGGAGAAATGCCACTTTATGGTTAATGAAGGTATTGTCTTGGGGCATAAAATTTCTGAAAGAGGTATTGAAGTTGACAAGGCTAAAGTTGATGCTATTAAAAAGATGCCATGTCCCAAGGACATTAAAGGTATAAGAAGCTTCCTCGGTCACGCTGGTTTTTATAGGAGGTTCATTAAGGACTTCTCAAAAATTTCTCGGCCTCTGACTAACCTATTACAAAAAGATATTCCTTTTGTCTTTGATGATGATTGTGTAGAAGCATTTGAAATACTTAAGAAATCATTGATTTCTGCACCTATTGTTCAGCCACCTGATTGGAATTTACCCTTTGAAATTATGTGTGATGCTAGTGATTATGCTGTAGGTGTTGTTCTAGGGCAAAGAGTTGATAAGAAATTAAATGTTATTCAATATGCTAGTAAAACTCTAGACAATGCCCAGAGAAATTATGCTACCACTGAAAAAGAATTTTTAGCAGTTGTTTTTTCTTGTGATAAGTTCAGACCTTATATTGTTGATTCTAAAGTAACTATTCACACTGATCATGCTGCTATTAAATACCTTATGGAAAAGAAAGATGATAAACCTAGACTTATTAGATGGTTTCTCCTGCTACAAGAATTTGATTTGCATATCATTGATAGAAAGGGAGCTGAGAACCCCGTTGCAGACAACTTGTCTAGGTTAGAGAATGTTCTTGATGACCGACTACCTATTGATGATAGATTTCCTGATGAACAATTAAGTGTCATAAATGCCTATCATGCTGCTCCATGGTATGCTAATTATATTGTTGCTAAATTTATACCACCTAGTTTCACATACCTGCAAAAGAAAAAGTTCTTCGATGATTTGAGACATTACTTTTGGGATGACCCACGTCTTTATAAAGGAGTAGATGGTATTATTAGACGTTGTGTACCTGAGCATGAATAGGAACAGATCCTACGCAAGTGTCACTCCGAGGCTTATGGAGGACACCATGCTGGAGATAGAACTACACATAAGGTATTACAATCCAGTTTATATTGGCCTACTCTCTTCAAGGATGCCCGTAAGTTTGTCTTGTCTTGTGATGAATGTCAAAGAATTGGTAATATTAGTAGACGTCAAGAAATGCCTATGAATTATTCACTTGT
Organism: Triticum urartu; assembly: GCF_056163025.1. Taxonomy (NCBI): domain Eukaryota; kingdom Viridiplantae; phylum Streptophyta; class Magnoliopsida; order Poales; family Poaceae; genus Triticum; species Triticum urartu. The sequence continues at coordinate 92,539,571 of NC_141879.1, forward strand.
TATTGAACCATTTGATGTTTGGGGCTTTGATTATATCGGACCTTTTCCTTCCTCTAACGGGTATACACATATTTTAGTCGCTGTTGATTACGTTACTAAGTGGGTAGAAGCTATTCCAACTAGTAGTGCTGATCACAACACCTCTATTAAGATGCTTAAAGAAGTTATTTTCCCGAGGTTTGGAGTCCCTAGATATTTAATGACTGATGGTGGTTCACATTTTATTCATGGTGCCTTTCATAAAATGCTTGCTAAGTACGACGTTAATCATAGAATTGCATCTCCTTATCACCCATAGTCTGGTGGTCAGGTAGAATTGAGTAACAGAGAGCTCAAATTAATTTTTCAAAAGACTGTTAATAGATCTAGAAAGAATTGGCCCAAGAAACTTGATGATGCATTATGGGCCTATAGAACTGCATACAAAAATCGTATGGGTATGTCTCCGTATAAAATGGTTTATGGTAAAACATGCCACTTACCTCTTGAATTAGAACATAAGGCATATTGGGCCATTAAAGAGCTCAATTATGATTTCAAACTTGTCGTTTGCTACGTCTTGAGCTTGCGTTGGTTTTCCCCGAAGAGGAAGGGATGATGCAGCAGAGTAGCGTAAGTATTTCCCTCAGTTTTTGAGAACCAAGGTATCAATCCAGTAGGAGGCCACACTCAAGTCCCTCGTACATGCACAAAACGATAGCTACTCGCAACCAACGCGATTAGGGGTTGTCAAGCCCTTCACGGTCACTTACGAGAGTGAGATCTGATAGATATAATATTTTTGGTATTTTTGGTATAAAGATGCAAAGTAAAAAGTAAAGGCAAAGTAAAAAAACAAAGCAAGATTAAAGTGATGGAGATTGATATGATGAGAATAGACCCGGGGGCATAGGTTTCACTAGTGGCTTCTCTCAAGAGCATAAGTATTCTACGGTGGGTGAACAAATTACTATTGAGCAATTGACAGAATTGAGCATAGTTATGAGAATATCTAGGCATGATCATGTATATAGGCATCACGTCCGTAACAAGTAGACCGAAACTATTCTACAACTACTACTATTACTCCACTCATCGACCGCTATCCAGCATGCATCTAGAGTATTAAGTTAAAAATAGAGTAACGCCTTCAGAAAGATGACATGATGTAGAGAGATAAATTCATGGAATATGAAATAAACCCCATCTTGTTATCCTCGATGGCAACGATGCAATACGTGCCTTGCTGCCCCTTCTGTCACTGGGAAATGACACCGCAAGATCGAACCCAAAGCTAAGCACTTCTCCCATGGCAAGAACTACCAATCTAGTTGGCCAAACCAAACGGATCGAAGAGACTTGCAAAGATAACCAATCATACATAAAAGAATTCAGAGAAGATTCAAATATTATTCATAGATAGACCTGATCATAAACCCACAATTCATCGGTCTCAACAAACACACCGCAAAAAGAAGATTACATCGAATAGATCTCCACAAGAGAGGGGGAGAACTTTGTATTGAGATTCAAAGAAAGAGAAGAAGCCATCTAGCTACTAACTATGGACCCGAAGGTCTGAGGTAAACTACTCACACTTCATCGGAGAGGCTATGATGATGTAGAAGCCCTCTGTGATGACGACCCTCTTCCGGCGGAGCTCCGGAACAGGCCCCAAGATGGGATCTCGTGGATACAGAAAGTTGCGGCAGTGGAATTAGGTTTTCTTGCTCCTGTTCTGATCGTTTGGGGGTACGTATGTATATATAGGAGGAAGAAGTATGTCGGTGGAGCACCGAGGGGCCCACGAGGCAGGGGGGTGCGCCCTAGGGGGGGCGCCCCACCCTCGTGACCTCCTCTTTGACTCCTTGGAGTAGGGTTCAAGTCTCCTGGATCACGTTCGGTGAGAAAATCACGTTCCCGAAGGTTTTACCGTTTGATATTCTGTTTCTCCGAAACACTGAAATAGGCAAAAAACAACAATTCTGGGCTGGGCCTCCGGTTAATAGGTTAGTCCGAAAAATAATATAAAAGTGGACAATAAAGCCCAATATAGTCCAAAACAGTAGATAATATAGCATGGAGCAATCAAAAATTATAGATACGTTGGAGACGTATCAGGCATCCCCAAGCTTAATTCCTGCTCGTCCTTGAGTAGGTAAATGATAAAAAGAGAATTCTTGATGCGGAGTGCTACTTGGCATAATTTCAATGCAAATCTTCTTAATTGTGATATGAATATTCAGATTCGAAAGATTCAAGACAAAAGTTTATATTGACATAAAAATAATAATACTTCAAGCATACTAACAAAGCAATTATGTCTTCTCAAAATAACATGGCCAAAGAAAGCTATCCCTACAAAATCATATAGTCTGGCTATGCTCTATCTTCACCACACAAAAGTATTTAAATCATGCACAACCCCGATGACAAGCCAAGCAATTGTTTCATACTCTAACTTTTTCAAAACTTTTTCAATCTTCACGCAATACATGAGCGTGAGCCATGGATATAGCACTATAGGTGGAATAGAATGGTGGTTGTGGAGAAGACAAAAAGGAGGGGAAGAGAGTCTCACATCAACTAGGCGTATCAGCGGGCTATGGAGATGCCCATCAATAGATAGCAATGTGAGTGAGTAGGGATTGCCAAGCAACGGATGCACTAGAGCTATAAGTATATGAAAGCTCAAAAAGAAACTAAGTGGGTGTGCATCCAACTTGCTTGCTCATGAAGACCTAGGGCCATTTGAGGAAGCCCATCATTGGAATATACAAGCCAAGTTCTATAATGTAAAATTCCCACTAGTATATGAAAGTGATAACATGAGAGACTCTCTACTATGAAGATCATGGTGCTACTTTGAAGCACAAGTGTGGTAAAAGGATAGTAGCATTGCCCCTTTTTATTTATTTTCTCTTTTTTTATTTGGCCTTTCTTTTTTGGCCTTTCCCTTTTTTTATTTGGCCTTTTTTTTATTTGGCCTTTCCTTTTTTTATTTGGGACAATGCTCTATTAATGATGATCATCACACTTTTATTTTCTTACAACTCAATAATTACAACTCGATACTAGAACAAAGATGACTCTATATGAATGCCTCCGGCGGTGTACCGGGATTTGCAATGATTCATGAGTGACATGTATGAAAGAATTATGAACGGTGGCTTTGCCACAAATACTATGTCAACTACATGATCATGCTAAGCAGTATGAAAATGATGAATGTGTCATGATGAACTAGATGGTAGAAAGTTGCATGGCAATATATCTCGGAATGGCTAAGGAAATGCCATAATAGGTAGGTATGATGGCTGTTTTGAGGAAGGTATATGGTAGGTGTATGATACCGGTGAAAAGTGCGCGGTATTAGAGAGGCTAGCAAAGGTGGAAGGGTGAGAGTGCGTATGATCCATGGACTCAACATTAGTCATAAAGAACTCATATACTTATTGCAAAAATCTCGAAGTTATCAAAGCAAAGTATTACGCGCATGCTCCTAGGGGGATAGATTGGTAGGAAAATACCATTGCTCGTCCCCGACCGCCACTCATAAGGAAGACAATCAATAAATAAATCATGCTCCGACTTCATCACATAACGGTTCACCATACATGCATGCTACGGGAATCACAAACTTTAACACAAGTATTCTTTAAATTCACAACTACTCAACTAGCATGACTTTAATATTATCACCTCCATATCTCAAAACAATTATCATGCTTCAATCTTTTCTTAGTATTCAACACACTCAATAGAAAGTTTCACAAATCTTGAATACCAAGCATATTGTTATTAAGCAAATTACCATGCTATTAAGACTCTCAAAATAATTTAAGTGAAGCATGAGAGATCAATAGTTTCTTTAAAACAAATCCACCACCGTGCCCTAAAAGATCTAAGTGAAGCACATAGAGCAAAATTATAACGCTCAAAAGATATAAGTGAAGCACATAGAGCAAAACTACTTAGCTCAAAAGATATAAGTGAAGCACATGGAGCAAAATTACTTAGCTCAAAAGATATAAGTGAAGCACATAGAGTATTCTATCAAATTTTAATTCATGTATGGCTCTCTCAAAAGGTGTGTACAGCAAGGATGATTGTGGCATACTAAAACACAAAGACACAAATAATACAAGACGCTTCAAGAAAAACACATATCATGTTGGTGAATAAAAATATAGCTCCAAGTAAATTACCGATGGAAGTGGACGAAAGAGGGTATGCCTTCCGGGGCATCCCCAAGCTTTGACTTTTTGGTGTCCTTGGCTTATCTTGGGGGTGCCATGGGCATCCCCAAGCTTAGGCTCTTGCCACTCCTTGTTCCATAATCCATCAAAAGAATTCACCTAAAACTTGAAAAGTTCACAACACAAAACTCAAAGTAGAAAACTCGTGAGCTCCGTTAGCGAAAGAAAACAAAAGACCACTTCAAGGTACTGTAATGAACTCATTATTTATTTATATTGGTGTTAAACCTACTATATTCCAACTTCTCTATGGATAATAAACTATTTTACTAGCCATAGATTCATCAAAATAAGCAAACAACACACGAAAAACAGAATCTTTCAAAAACAGAACAGTCTGTAGTAATCTGTAGCTAGCGCAAGATCTGGAACCCCAAAAATTCTAAAATAAATTCCTGGAAGTGAGGAATTTATTTATTAATAATCTGCAAAAATAATTAACTAAATAGAACTCTCCAAATAAAAATGACAGCAGTTCTCGTGAGCGCTAAAGTTTCTGTTTTTTACAGCAAGTTCAACAAGACTTCCCCCAAGTCTTCAAACGGTTCTACTTGGCACAAACACTAATTAAACACAACCAAAAACACAACCAAAAAAGAGGCTAAGTAATTTATTTATTACTAAGCAGGAAAAAAAAGCAAGGAATAAAAATAAAATTGGGTTGCCTCCCAACAAGCGCTATCGTTAACGCCCCTAGCTAGGCATAAAAGCGAGGATAGATCTAGGTATTGTCATCTTGATTATTAATTCTTTTAGCGATGTTATGCTCGAATCTGGGAGGTTCCTTACGTTTCCCTTCATATTCAGAGATCTTGAGATCTAAAGAATCCAACCGCTTATTGCAAAGAGTAATCAACATATTCATGCGGTGAAGATTTACGCTAACATTCTTAAGAGGTTCAAGAGATTTCTGTAAAATCTTAGTTACTTCGCAAATTTTCTCAAAAACTTGCGTTTTCTCTTGGGTATGATGGGGCCCCTTTTGTTGATGTAAAGTTCCTACTATACCTTCTATAATTTCATGCGCGATACTGGGATCAATTTCAATAAAATTGCCTTTAGCAACACAATCCAAAAGTTGTCTATGAGACATATTAAGCCCAACATAAAAGTTGCGAAGCAAAATTCTGAAATTTACTTCCATGGTGCATTTACGATAAGATTCCATCATTCTAAACCAAGCATCCTTTAAGTTTTTTCCTTGCTTTTGTTTGAAGTGAAGGACTTCAAACTCGGGGGACAAAGGAGCAGAAATAGGACTAGCCATGACGACAAGCAAACAAACTAGCACACGAGCAGACAAGAGCAAACGGGCAAAAGAGGCAAATGGAGAGGGAGGATAGAGAGAGAGGGCGAATAAAACGGCAAGGGTGAAGTGGGGGAGAGGAAAACGAGAGGCAAATGGAAAATAATGTAATGCGAGAGATAGGGATTGTGATGGGTACTTGGTATGTTGACTTTTTGCGTAGACTCCCCGGCAACGGCGCCAGAAATCCTTCTTGCAACATCTTGAGGTTGCGTTGGTTTTCCCCCGAAGAGGAAGGGATGATGCAGCAGAGTAGCGTAAATATTTCCCTCAGTTTTTGAGAACCAAGGTATCAATCCAGTAGGAGGCCACGCTCAAGTCCCTCATACCTGCACAAAACGATACCTACTCGCAACCAACGCGATTAGGGGTTGTCAAGCCCTTCACGGTCACTTATGAGAGTGAGATCTGATAGATATAATATTTTTGGTATTTTTGGTATAAAGATGCAAAGTAAAAAGTAAAGGCAAAGTAAAAAACAAAGAAAGATTAAAGTGATGGAGATTGATATGATGAGAATAGACCCAGGGGCCATAGGTTTCACTAGTGGCTTCTCTCAAGAGCATAAGTATTCTACGGTGGGTGAACAAATTACTGTTGAGCAATTGACAGAATTGAGCATAGTTATGTGAATATCTAGGCATGATCATGTATATAGGCATCACGTCCGTGACAAGTAGACCGAAACGATTCTGCATCTACTACTATTACTCCACTCATCGACTGCTATCCAGCATGCATCTAGAGTATTAAGTTAAATACAGAGTAACGCCTAAAGCAAGATGACATGATGTAGAGAGATAAATTCATGCAATATGAAATAAACCCCATCTTGTTATCCTCGATGGCAACAATGCAATACATGCCTTGTTGCCCCTTCTGTCACTGGGAAAGGACACCGCAAGATTGAACCCAAAGCTAAGCACTTCTCCCAACACAAGAACTACCAATCTAGTTGGCCAAACCAAACGGATAATTCGAAGAGACTTGCAAAGATAACCAATCATACATAAAAGAATTCAGAGAAGATTCAAATATTATTCATAGATAGACTTGATCATAAACCCACAATTCATCGGTCTCAACAAACACACCGCAAAAAGAAGATTACATCGAATAGAACTCCACAAGAGAGGGGGAGAACTTTGTATTAAGACTCAAAGAGAGAGAAGAAGCCATCTAGCTACTAACTATGGACCCGAAGGTCTGTGGTAAACTACTCACACTTCATCGGAGAGGCTATGATGATGTAGAAGCCCTCCGTGATGACGGCCCTCTTCCGGCGGAGCTCCGGAACAGGCCCCAAGATGGGATCTCTTGGATACAGAAAGTTGCAACGGTGGAATTAGGTTTTTTGGCTCTTGTTCTGATCGTTTGGGGGTATGTATGTATATATAGGAGGAAGAAGTACGTCGGTGGAGCACCAAGGGGCCCATGAGGCAGGGGGCGCCCTAGGGGGGGGGGCGCCCCCACCCTCGTGACCTCCTCTTTGACTCCTTGGAGTAGGGTCCAAGTCTCCCGGATCACATTCGGTGAGAAAATCACGTTCCAGAAGGTTTTATTCCGTTTGGACTCCGTTTGATATTCTGTTTCTCCGAAACACTGAAATAGGCAAAAAAAACAGCAATTCTGGGCTGGGCCTCCGGTTAATAGGTTAGTCCCAAAAATAATATAAAAGTGGAAAATAAAGCCCAATATAGTCCAAAACAGTAGATAATATAGCATGGAGCAATCAAAAATTATAGATACGTCGGAGACGTATCACCGGTGAGAAGAGGTTATTTGACATTAGCTCACTTGATGAATGGAGAACCCAGGCTTATGAAAATGCCAAGCTGTTTAAAGAAAAATTCAAAATTTTCCTACGTGTCACCAAGATCTATCTATGGAGAGACTAGCAACGAGGGGAAGGAGAGTGCATCTACATACCCTTGTAGATCGCTATGCGGAAGCGTTCAAGAGAACAGGGTTGATGGAGTCGTACTCGTCGTGATCCAAATCACCAATGATCCTAGTGCCGAACGGACGGCACCTCCGCGTTCAACACACGTACAGCCCAGTGACGTCTCCCATGCCTTGATCCAGCAAGGAGAGAGGGAGAGGTTGAGGAAGACTCCATCCAGCAGCAGCACAACGGCGTGGTGGTGATGGAGGAGCGTGGCAATCCTGCAGGGCTTCGCCAAGCACCGCGAGATATGAGGAGAAAGAGAGGGAGGCCTGCACCAACAGGCAGAGATCAGATCACGTGTATTGGGCAGCCCCTAGGCCTCATATATATAGGGGAAGGGGAGGAGGGTGCGCCCCCTCTAGGGTTCCCACCCCTAGAGGGGCGGCAGCATCAAACCCATCTATGGGTGGCGGCCACAAAGGGGGAGGAGAGGGAGGCGCATGGAGTATGGGCCTTAGGGTTTGCCCCCTCTCCCCTTCTAGGCGCATGGGCCTTAGTGGGAGGCGCCCCAGCCCACCTAGGGGCTGGTGCCTTCTCACACTTGGCCCATGTATGCCTCTAGGGCCCATGCCCCCCCCCCCCGTTGGACCCCCGGACCCCTCCGGTGGTCCCGGTACATTACCGATAAACCCCGAAACTTTTCCGGTGACCAAAACAGGACTTCCCATATATAAATCTTTACCTCCGGACCATTCCGGAACTCCTCGTGACGTCCGGGATCTCATCCGGGACTCCGAACAACATTCGGTAACCACATACAAACTTCCTTTATAACCCTAGCATCATCGAACCTTAAGTGTGTAGACCCTACGGGTTCGGGAACCATGCAGACATGACCGAGACGTTCTCCGGTCAATAACCAACAGCGGGATCTGGATACCCATGTTGGCTCCCACATGTTCCACAATGATCTCATCAGATGAACCACGATGTCAAGGACTTAATCAATCCCGTATACAATTCCCTTTGTCTAGCGGTACGATACTTGCCCGAGATTCGATCGTCGGTATCCTGATACCTTGTTCAATCTCGTTACCGGCAAGTCTCTTTACTCGTTTCGTAACACATCATCCCATGATCAACTCCTTGATCACATTGTGCACATTATGATGATGTCCTACCGAGTGGGCCCAGAGATACCTCTCCATCACACGGAGTGACAAATCCCAGTCTCGATTCGTGCCAACCCAACAGACACTTTCGGAGATACCCGTAGTGTACCTTTATAGCCACCCAGTTACGTTGTGACGTTTGGCACACCCAAATCACTCCTACGGTATCCGGGAGTTGCACAATCTCATGGTCTAAGGAAATGATACTTGACATTAGAAAAGCTTTAGCATACGAACTACACGATCTAGTGCTATGCTTAGGATTGGGTCTTGTCCATCACATCATTCTCCTAATGATGTGATCCCATTATCAACGACATCCAATGTCCATGGTCAGGAAACCGTAACCATCTATTGATCAACGAGCTAGTCAACTAGAGGCTTACTAGGGACATGATGTTGTCTATGTATCCACACATGTATCTGAGTTTCCTATCAATACAATTCTAGCATGGATAATAAACGATTATCATGAACAAGGAAATATAATAATAATCAATTTATTATTGCCTCTAGGGCATATTTCCAACAGTCTCCCACTTGCACTAGAGTCAATAATCTAGTTCACATCGATATGTGATTAACACTGAAGGTCACATCCCCATGTGACTAACACCCAAAGAGTTTACTAGAGTCAATAATCTAGTTCACATTTACCATGTGATTAACACTCGATGAGTTCTGGGTTTGATCATGTTATGCTTGTGAGAGAGGTTATAGTCAACGGGTCTGAAGCTTTCAGATCCGTGTGTGCTTTACAAATCTCTATGTCATCTCCTAGATGCAGCTACCACGTTCTATTTGGAGCTATTCCAAATAACTGTTCTACTTGGAGCTATTCTAAATTGTTGCTCCATTATACGTATCCTGTATCTCTACTCAGAGCTATCCGGATAGGTGTTAAGCTTGCATCGACGTAACCCTTTACGACGAACTCTTTTACCACCTCCATAATTGAGAAAATTCCTTAGTCCACCAGTTACTAAGGATAACTTTGACCGCTGTCCTGTGATCCATTCTTGGATCACTCTTGTACCCCTTGACTGACTCATGGCAAGGCACACTTCAGGTGCGGTACACAGCATAGCATACTGTAGAGCCTATATCTTAAGCATAGGGGACGACCTTCGTCCTTTCTCTCTATTCTGCCGTGGTCGAGCTTTAAGTCTTAACTTCATACCTTACAACTCAGGCAAGGACTCCTTCTTTGACTGATTCATCTTGAACACCTTCAAGATCATGTCAAGGTATGTGCTCATTTGAAAGTACCATTTAAGCGTTTTGATCTATCCTTATAGATCTTGATGCTCAATGCTCAAGTAGCTTAATCCAGGCTTTCCATTGAAATTCTACGTCATTTCTGATCAACAATATGTCAACAACATATACTCATCAGAAATTCTATAGTGCTCCCACTCACTTCTTTGGAAATACAAGTTTCTCATAAACTTTGTATACACCCAAAATCTTTGATCATCATCAAACCATACATTCCAACTCCGAGATGCTTACTCCAGTCCTTAGAAGGATTGCTGGAGCTTTGCATACTTATTAGCATCTTTCAGGATTGACAAAACCTTCCGGTTGTATCACATACAACCTTCCCTCAAGAAAATCGTCGAGGAAACAATGTTTTGACATCCTATCTACAAGATTTCATAAATAAAGCAGTAATCGCTAATATAATTCCAACAGACTCTTAGCATCGCTACGAGTGAGAAAGTCTCATCATAGTCAACTCCTTGAACTTGTCGGAAAACATCTTAACGACAAGTCGAGCTTTCTTAATGGTGATACATACCATCATTGTCCGTCTTCCTTTTAAAATCCATCTGTACTCAACAGCCTTACGACCATCAAGTAGTTCTTCCAAAGTCTACACTTTGTTTTCATACATGGATCCTCTCTCGGATTTTATGGTCTTGAGCCATTTATCGGAATCCAGGCCCACCACCGCTTCTCCATAGCTCGTAGGTTCATTGTTGTCTAGCAACATGACTTCCAAGACAGGGTTACGTACCACTTTGAAGTAGTACGCGTCCTTGTCGACCTACGAGGTTTGGTAGTGACTTGATCTGAAGTTTCATGATCACTATCATAAGCTTCCACTTCAATTGGTGTAGGTGCCACAGGAACAACTTCCTGTGCCCTGCCAGACACTAGTTGAAGAGACGGTTCAATAACCTTATCAAGTCTCCACCATCCTCCCACTCAATTCTTTCGAGAGAAACTTTTCCTTGAGAAAGGACCCGATTCTAGAAACAATCCCTTATTGCTTTCGGATCTGAGACAGGAGGTATACCCAACTGTTTTGGGTGTCCTATGAAGATGCATTTATCCGCTTTGGGTTCGAGCTTATCAGCCTGAAACTTTTCCACATAAGCGTCGCAGCCCCAAACTTTTAAGAAATGACAGCTTAGGTTTCTCTAAACCATAGTTCATACGGTGTCATCTCATCGGAATTACGTGGTGCCCTATTTAAAGTGAATGCGGTTGTCTCTAATGCCTAACCCATAAACTATCGTGGTAATTTGATAAGAGACATCATGGTATGCATCATATCCAATAGGGTGCAGTTATGATGTTCGGACACACCATCACACTATGGTGTTCCAGGCTGTATCAGTTGTGAAACAATTTCCACAATGTCTTAATTCTGTGCCAAACTCGTAATTCAGATATTCATCTCTATGATCATATCATAGATCTTTTATCCTCTTGTCACGATGATCTTTCAACTTCACCCTGAAATTACTTGAACCTTTCAATAATTCAGACTCGTGATTCATCAAGTAAATATACTCAACATCTACTCAAATCATCTGTGAAGTAAGAACATAACGATATCCACTGCATGCCTCAGCACTCATTGGACTGCACACATCAAAATGTATTACTTCCAACAAGTTGCTTTCTAGTTCCATTTTACTGAAAACGAGGCTTTCAGTCATCTTGCCCATGTGGTATGATTTGCATGTCTCAAGTGATTCAAAATCAAGTGAGTCCAAACGGTCCATTTGCATGGAGTTTCTTCATGCATAAACACCAATAGACATGGTTCGCATGTCTCAAACTTTTCAAAAAAACGAGTGAGCCCAAAGATCCATCAACATGGAGCTTCTTCATGCATTTTATACCGATATGACTTAAGTAGCAGTGCCACAAGTAGGTGGTACTATCATTACTATCTTTTGGCATGAACATGTGTATCACTACGATCGAGATTCAATAAACTATTCATTTTAGGTGTAAGACCATTGAAGGTATTATTCAAATAAACAGAGTAACCATTATTCTCCTTAAATGAATAACTGTATTGCGATAGACATAATCCAATCATGTCTATGCTCAACGCAAACACCAATCTCGATGGTAGAGGGAGCGTGCGATGCTTGATCATATCAACATTGGAAACACTTCCAACACATATCGTCAGCTCACCTTTAGCTAGTCTCCGTTTATTCCGTAGCTTTTATTTTGAGTTACTAACACTTAGTAACCGAACCGGTATCTAATACCCTGGTGCTACTAGGAGTACTAGTAAAGTACACATCAACACAATGTATATCCAATATACTTCTATCGACCTTGCCAGCCTTCTCATCTACCAAGTATCTAGGGTAATTCTGCTCTAGTGGTTGTTCCCCTTATTACAGAAGCACTTAGTCTCGGGTTTGGGTTCAACCTTGGGTTTCTTCACTAGAGCAGCAGCTGAATTGCCATTTCATGAAGTATCCCTTCTTGCCCTTGCCCTTCTTGAAACTAGTGGTTTCACCAACCATCAACAATTGATGCTCCTTCTTGATTTCTACTTTCGCGGTGTCAAACATTGCGAATATCTCAAGGATCATCATATATGTCCCTGATATATCATAGTTCATCACGAAGCTCTAGCAGCTTGGTGGTAATGACTTCGGAGAACCATCACTATTTCATCTGGAAGATCAAATCCCACTTGACTCAAGCGATTGTTGTACTCAGACAATCTGAGCACAAGCACAACAATTGAGCTTTTCTCCTTAGTTTGCAGGCTAAGAAAATCGTCGGAGGTCTTATACCTCTTGACATGGGCACGAGCCTGAAATCCCAATTTCAGCCCTCGAAACATCTCATATGTTTCGCGACGTTTCAAAATGTCTTTGGTGCCTCAACTCCAAACCGTTTAACTGAACTATCACGTAGTTATCAAAACGTGTATGTCAGATGTTCGCAACATCCACAGACAACGTTCGAGGTTCAGCACACTGAGCGGTGCATTAAGGACATAAGCCTTCTATGAAGCAATGAGGACAATCCTCAGTTTACGGACCTAGTCTGCATAATTGCTACTATCAACTTTCAACTAAATTTTCTCTAGGAACATATCTAAACAGTAGAACAGAAGCGCGAGCTACGACATAATTTGCGAAGACCTTTTGACTATGTTCAGGATAATTAAGTTCATCTTATGAACTCCCACTTAGATAGACATCCCTCTAGTCATCTAAGTGATTACATGATCCGAGTCAACTAGGCCGTGTCCGATCATCACGTGAGACGGACTAGTCAACATCGGTGAACATCTTCATGTTGATCGTATCTTCTATACGACTCATGCTCGACCTTTCGGTCTTCTGTGTTCCGAGGCCATGTCTGTACACATGCTAGGCTCGTCAAGTCAACCTAAGTGTTTTGCGTGTGTAAATCTGTCTTACACCCTTTGTATGTGAACGTAAGAATCTATCACACCCGATCATCACGTGGTGCTTCGAAACGACGAACTTTCGCAATGGTGCACAGTTAGGGGGGACACCTTCTTGAAATTTTAGTGAGGGATCATCTTATTTACTACTGTCGTTCTAAGTAAACAAGATGTATAAACATGATAAACATCACATGCAATCAAATAATAGTGACATGATATGGCCAATATCATATAGCTCCTTTGATCTCCATCTTGGGGCTCCATGATCATCTTGTCACCGGCATGACACCATGATCTCCATCATCATGATCTCTATCATCGTGTCTTCATGAAGTTGTCTCATCAACTATTACTTCTACTACTACAGCTAACGGTTAGCAATAAAGTAAAGTAATTACATGACGTTTATGTTGACACGCAGGTCATAAATAAATTAAGACAACTCCTATGGCTCCTGCCGGTTGTCATACTCATCGACATGCAAGTCGTGATTCCTATTACAAGAACATGATCAATCTCATACATCACATATATCATTCATCACATCCTTTGGCCATATCACATCACATAGCATACCCTGCAAAAACAAGTTAGACGTCCTCTAATTGTTGTTTGCATGTTTTACGTGGCTGCTATGGGTTTCTAGCAAGAACGTTTCTTACCTACGCAAAGACCACAACGTGATATGCCAATTGCTATTTACCCTTCATAAGGACCCTTTTCATCGAATCCGATCCGACTAAAGTGGGAGAGACAGACACCCGCTAGCCACCTTATGCAACTAGTGCATGTCAGTCGGTGGAACCAGTCTCACGTAAGAGTACGTGTAAGGTCGGTCCGGGCCGCTTGATCCCACGATGCCGCCGAATCAAGATAAGACTAGTAACGGCAAGCATATTGAACAAAATCAACGCCCACAACTACTTTGTGTTCTACTCGTGCATAGAAACTACGCATAGACCTAGCTCATGATGCCACTGTTGGGGAACGTAGCAGAAATTCAAAATTTTCCTACGTGTCACCAAGATCTATCTATGGAGAGACTAGCAACGAGGGGAAGGAGAGTGCATCTACATACCCTTGTAGATCGCTATGCGGAAGAGTTCAAGAGAACGGGGTTGATGGAGTCGTACTCGTCGTGATCCAAATCACCGATGATCCTAGTGCCGAACGGACGGCACCTCCGCGTTCAACACACGTACAGCCCGGTGACGTCTCCCATGCCTTGATCCAGCAAGGAGAGAGGGGGAGGTTGAGGAAGACTCCATCCAGCAGCAGCACAACGGCGTGGTGGTGATGGAGGAGCGTGGCAATCCTGCAGGGCTTCGCCAAGCACCGCGATATATGAGGAGAAAGAGAGGGAGGGCTGCACCAACAGGCAGAGATCAGATCGCGTGTATTGGGCAGCCCCTAGGCCTCATATATATAGGGGAAGGGGAGGAGGGTGCGCCCCCTCTAGGGTTCCCACCCCTAGAGGGGCGGCAGCCCCAAACCCATCTATGGTTGGCGGCCACAAAGGGGGAGGAGAGGGAGGCGCAGGGAGTATGGGCCTTAGGGCCCATCTGCCCTTAGGGTTTGCCCCCTCTCCCCTTCTAGGCGCATGGGCCTTAGTGGGAGGCGCCCCAGCCCACCTAGGGGCTGGTGCCTTCTCACACTTGGCCCATGTATGCCTCTGGGGCCGATGCCCCCCCCCCCCCCCGTTGGACCCCCGGACCCCTCCGGTGGTCCCGGTACATTACCGATAAACCCCGAAACTTTTCCGGTGACCAAAACAGGACTTCCCATATATAAATCTTTACCTCCGGACCATTCCGGAACTCCTCGTGACGTCCGGGATCTCATCCGGGACTCCGAACAACATTCGGTAACCACATACAAACTTCCTTTATAACCCTAGCGTCATCGAACCTTAAGTGTGTAGACCCTACGGGTTCGGGAACCATGCAGACATGACCGAGACGTTCTCTGGTCAATAACCAACAGCGGGATCTGGATACCCATGTTGGCTCCCACATGTTCCACGATGATCTCATCGGATGAACCACGATGTCAAGGACTTAATCAATCCCGTATACAATTCCCTTTGTCTAGCGGTACGATACTTGCCCGAGATTCGATCGTCGGTATCCCGATACCTTGTTCAATCTCGTTACCGACAAGTCTCTTTACTTGTTTCGTAACACATCATCCCGTGATCAACTCCTTGATCACATTGTGCACATTATGATGATGTCCTACCGAGTGGGCCCAGAGATACCTCTCCGTCACACGGAGTGACAAATCCCAGTCTCGATTCGTGCCAACCCAACAGACACTTTCGGAGATACCCGTAGTGTACCTTTATAGCCACCCAGTTACGTTGTGACGTTTGGCACACCCAAAGCACTCCTACGGTATCGGGGAGTTGCACAATCTCATGGTCTAAGGAAATGATACTTGACATTAGAAAAGCTTTAGCATACGAACTACACGATCTAGTGCTATGCTTAGGATTGGGTCTTGTCCATCACATCATTCTCCTAATGATGTGATCCCGTTATCAACGACATCCAATGTCCATGGTCAGGAAACCGTAACCATCTATTGATCAACGAGCTAGTCAACTAGAGGCTTACTAGGGACATGATGTTGTCTATGTATCCACACATGTATCTGAGTTTCCTATCAATACAATTCTAGCATGGATAATAAACGATTATCATGAACAAGGAAATATAATAATAATCAATTTATTATTGCCTCTAGGGCATATTTCCAACACTTATGTTATCGAGGAGGTCTATCGTTCTGGTGCCATAAAAATCAACAACTTCGAAGGCACAATGTAACACCCTCGATGCGACTATATCTCCCACGTGTCGAGGCACGACTTAGAGGCATAATCGCATTGAAGGCATATGTCGCAAGTTAGGCAATCTTCACACCATCCCATGTAATATAATAATGAAAGGGGAGATAACATAGTTGGCTTACACTCGCCACGTCAATCAAGTACATAAATAACATTACATCAACCAAACACTCATGGCCCGACTACGGCGCCAAAATAAAAGATAACCCAACAAGCGACACGGTCCCGTTCACCCCCAACTCGGCACCACTACTGATCATCGGGAAAGGAAACATAGTAACGTTGAGAGTCTTCGTCGAACTCCCACTTGAGCTCATACGCGTCTGCTGGAGCGGAATCATCAGGCCCTGCATCTGGTGTAATAGTAATCTGTGAGCCACAGGGACTCAGCAATCTCGCACCCTCGCGATCAAGACTATTTAAGCTTATAGGTAAGGCAAGGTAAATATATGTGGAGCTGCAGCAAGCGACTAGCAAGTATGGTGGCTAACTTATTCGCAAAAGAGAGCGAGAAGAGGAGGCAAAGCGCGAGCGAGAAACTAGAGAGCAACCTGCGCAAACATTACTCCAACACCATGTCCACTTCCCGGACTCCGCCGAGAAGAGGCCATCACGGTAACACACTCAGTTGATTCATTTTAATTAAGTTAAGGTTCAAGTTATCTACAACCGGACATTAACAAATTCCCATCTGCCCATAACCGTGGGCATGGCTTTCGAAAGTTCAAATCCCTGCAGGGGAGTCCCAACTTATCCCATGACAAGCTCTCACGGTCAACGAAGGAATAGACCTCCTCCCAAGACGTTCCGATCAGACTCGGTATCTCGGTAATTCAAGACACTTCGACAGGTTAAAACAAGACCAGCAACACCGCCCGAATGTGCCGACAAATCCCGATAGGAGCTGCACATATCTCGTTCTCAGGGCACACTCAGATGAGACTAGCCACGAGTAAAACCAACCCTCAAGTTTCCCTGAGGTGGCCCCGCAGGCAGCTCAGTTCGGACCAACACTCAGAGGAGCACTGGCCCGGGGGGGTTAAAATAAGATGACCCTTGGGCTCCGGTAACCCAAGGGAAAAAGAGGCTAGGTGGAAAATGGTAAAACCAAGGTCGGGCATTGCTGGAAAAGCTTTAATCAAGGCGAACTATCAAGGGGTTCCCATTATAACCCAACCGCGTAAGGAACGCAAAATCCGGGAACATAACACCGATATGACGGAAACTAGGGCGGCAAGAGTGGAACAAAACACTAGGCGAGAGGCCGAGCCTTCCACCATTTACCAAGTGTAAAGATGCATTAAGATAACAAGATAATATAATGATATCCCAATAGGTAAATAAATGTTCCAACAAGGAACGGCCTTCAATCTTCACCTGCAACTAGCAATGCTATAAGAGGGGCTGAGCAAAGCGGTAACATAGCCAATCAACGGTTTGCTAGGAAAATGGTGGGTTAGAGGTTTGACATGGCAATTTGGGAGGTTTGAAAGCAAGTGGTAGGCATCGTAGCATTTGCATAGCAAAAGAGCGAGCAAACTAGCATAGCAAAGATAGTAGTGATTTCGAGGGTATGATCATCTTGCCTGCACAGTTGTCAGAGTTGACTGGATCCTCGAAAGCAAACTCAACGGGCTCCTCGTTAGCGAACTCGTCTCCCGGCACTACCCAAACAAGACAAAAAAGCAACAAGGGCACAATCAACCACGTGCAAACTCAAACAACACAATGCAAAGATGATATGCTATGCGGGATGCGATGCGAGATGCAAAATGCAAGATATGACAGGAAATACATGAACCTGGCCTCAACTTGGAAATCCAAGTGTGCCACTGCAAATATGAGATGAAATCGCTTGAAAACGATATAAAGAACGCCGGAATCGGAGTTACGGTTTGGAAATGGCAAGCGATTCAAAAATGACACCGTTCTGCGATTTACAGCAAGTAGGCATCTAAATGCAATGAGATGAAGAAGCTACATCACCCAAACATGACAAAAAAATACATGGCAGGGATGCACACAAGATGCTTAACAAAAGTCTAGCAGTGAGCTACGGCTAATTCATCCATTAACAGGTTCAAACAAGCATGGCAAAAATGCATATGGCAAACAGATCACAGACTTGGTGAAATTAACACTTGTCTGGAATTTCAGATCAGGTAGCCCTCTTCGGAGCAACAAAACTACATGCTACAGGATCTGAACATGGCAAAGTAAAGCATGGCATGGAGCTACTCAAAGAGCTTAACAAAAGTCCCTTAGTGACCTTGAGCCAAAAGGGATCAGAAAATACAATTGCAAGCATGTGAACATAGCAAAAACATAATCAGTTCATAGACTTAGTGAAAACTGGCACATGCTGAAATATAACTCAAGTAGGCATGTTTACGAGCTCGATGCACTCACTACGGTGCAAGTCATGGCAAGACAAGCATACATCCATCAATAAGGCACAAAATGCAAGCTATACATGGCAAGAACAATAACATAGCATGCACAGATCAACTACAACATCATCGGCAAAATGGCAAACAAGTTGACAATCTGCCCAGATTCACAAAGTAGCAAAAGTAGAGCTCGATTGACTCAAGCTAGGGTGCTCCATAAATGCAAAAAAACATGGATGGATAGAGCACTACAAGATTAACAAAACAACCTTACTGATCATTCTCAAAAGAGGCACGGATCACTAGGAAACAACATGAAAATATGGCATCATGAAATAAACAGATCAAGGACTTAGTGGATTTGCTAAGTCCCTGAAAACAGAATTACCGAGTGCCTCACTTTGCAAGCTTGCACTAGTCACCACACACATCACAAAAATACATGGGTTGCACCTCTGGAAATATGACAACACCCTTAAAAAAACATATGTAGAACTCACGGGCATATCATGTACACATTAATCATGGCAAAAATGACAAAAACCTAAACGGATTAGCAGATCTGACAATTAACTCAAGTAGCCTCCTTCTAATAGCATTTCGGGCATCAAGATGAGCTCAAATGAAAATGATGCAATGGAATGAAATGATGTACTCTCTGGGATGAACATTTTGATATGCTATATGCATGAATCGGAGCTACGGACGCAAAGTTACCGAGCCGTGAACACGAGCACTTGGATCGGAATTCCTGGGACTTAGAGAAAATCAACCTTGCGAAAAAATTAGGGTTACTGTAGCAACCGAATCAGATCTGGGCGCGCCTCCCGAGGTTCGACGCCGGGCCCTGTTCGCCGGAGTTGAGGACGGGGATGGGCGGCGCCGGCGAGGACGGAGATGAGGCGGCGGGGTCGCGGCCAGGCACGGACAGGACGGCGGCGGCGGCTGACGGCGGGAGCGGCGCGTCCGGGCGGCGTGCGACGGCTGACGGCGGCGCGGCGCCGGCGCGATGGCGGCGGGGAGGCGGCGAGCGGCTCAGGAGGAAGGAGAGAGGCGCGCGGCGCGCGGCCCGGTGAGGCGCGGGAGAGGGCCCGCCTCGGGCCTGGGCAGGCCAGCGGGAGTGGCGGCGGTGATGTGGTCCGTGTTGCCCACGTGGCGGCTCCCGGTTGGCGGAGGCGGATCCGGATGTTGTCCGGCCTGTGCGGACACGTCCAGCGGCGGCGGAGATGGTTTTTTTTTAGGGTTTGACGAGGGGATCCGAGATTTGGAATGGGGGAGGTATATATAGGCATAGAGGGAGCTAGGAGAGTCCAAATGAGGTGCGGTTTTCGGCCACGCGATCGTGATCGAACGCTCTAGATGATGGAGCAGAGTTAGGTGGGTTTTGGGCCAAATTGGAGGGGTGTTGGGCTGCAACACACACGAGGCATTTTCGGTCCCTCGGTTAACCGTTGGAGTATCAAACGAAGTCCAAATGATACGAAACTTGACAGGCGGTCTACCGGTAGTAAACCAAGGCTGCTTGGCAAGTCTCGGTCCAATCCGGAAATGTTTAATCCCCACACACGAAAGAAAGCAAGAAATGACCACCGGAGGAGAACGAAGCGCCGGAATGCAAAACGGACAACGGGGAAAATGCTCGAATGCATGAGACGAACACGTATGCAAATGCAATGCACATGATGACATGATATGAGATGCATGACAACGATAACAACACACAGAGACAAATACCCGAACCTGAGGAAATAAATATAACTTAATGCCGGAAACGGCAAGAGTTGGAGTACAAATTGGGAAAGTTACATCCGGGGTGTTACAACACTCCACCACTACGAAAGGATCTCGTCCCAAGATCTAGGACTGAAAGAACGCCGGGTACTCAGAACGGAGGTGATCCTCGCGTTCCCAGGTAGCTTCACGGTCGGAATGGTGTGACCACTCCACTTCACGGTCGCCGCTCACACCATTCCGACCGTGAAGCTACCTGGGAACGCGAGGATCACCTCCGTTCTGAGTACCCAGCGTTCTTTCAGTCCTAGATCTCGGGACGAGATCCTTTCGTAGTGGTGGAGTGTTGTAACACCCCGGATGTAACTTTCCCAATTTGTACTCCAACTCTTGCCGTTTCCGGCGTTAAGTTATATTTATTTCCTCGGCTTCGGGTTTTTATCTCTGTGTGTTGTTGTCGTTGTCATGCATCTCATATCATGTCATCATGTGCATTACATCTGCATACGTGTTCGTCTCATGCATTCGAGCATTTTCCCCGTTGTCCGTTTTGCATTCCGGCGCTTCGTTCTCCTCCGGTGGTCATTTCTAGCTTTCTTTCGTGTGTGGGGATTAAAAATTTCCGGATTGGACCGAGACTTTCCAAGCGGCCTTGGTTTACTACCGGTAGACCTCCTGTCAAGTTTCGTATCATTTGGACTTCCTTTGATACTCCAACGGTTAACCGAGGGACCGAAAATGCCTCGTGTGTGTTGCAGCCCAACACCCCTCCAATTTGGCCCAAAACCCACCTAACTCTGCTCCATCATCTGGAGCGTTCGATCACGATTGCGTGGCCTAAAATCGCACCTCATTTGGACTCTCCTAGCTCCCTCTATGCCTATATATACCTCCCCCATTCCAAATCTCGGATCCCCTCGTCAAACCCTAAAAAAACCATCTCCGCCGCCGTCGGACATGTCCGCACAGGCCGGACAACGTCCGGATCCGCCTCCGCCAACCAGGAGCCGCCACGTGGGCGCCCCAGACCACATCACCGCCGCCACTCCCGCCGGCCCGCCCAGGCCCGAGGCGGGCCCTCTCCCGCGCCTCACCGGGCCGCGCGCCCCGCGCCTCGCTCCTTCCTCCCGAGCCGCTCGCCGCCTCCCCACCGCCATCGCGCGGGCGCCGCGCCGCTGTCAGTCGTCGCATGCCGCCCGGATCAAGCATCGCCCGGACGCGCCGCTCCCGCCGTCAGCCGCCGCCGCCGTCCTGCCCGCGCCCGACCGCGACCCCGCCGCCTCATCTCTGTCCTCGCCGGCGCCGCCCATCCCCGTCCTCAACTCCGGCGAACAGGGCCCGGCGTCGAACCTCGGGATGCGCGCCCAGATCTGATTCGGTTGCTACAGTAACCCTAATTTTTTTCGCGAGGTTGATTTTCTCTAAGTCCCAGGAATTCCGATCCAAGTGCTCATGTTCACAGCTCCATAACTTTGCATCCGTAGCTCCGATTCATGCATTTAGCATATCAAAATGTTCATATCAGAGAGTACATCATTTCATTCCATTGCATCATTTTCATTTGAGCTCATCTTGATGCCCGAAATGCTGTTAGAAGGAGGCTACTTGAGTTAATTGTCAGATCTGCTAATCCGTTTAGGTTTTTGTCATTTTTTCCATGATTAATGTGTGCATGATATGCCCGTGAGTTCTACATATGTTTTTAAGGGTTTTTCATCTTTCCAGAGGTGCAACCCATGTATTTTTATGATGTGTGTGGTGACTAGTGCAAGCTTGCAAAGTGAGGCACTCGGTAATTCTGTTTTCAGGGACTTAGCAAATCCACTAAGTCCTTGATCTGTTTATTTCATGATGCCATATGTTCATGTTGTTTCCTAGTGATCCGTGCCTCTTTTGAGAATGATTAGTAAGGTTGTTTTGTTAATCTTGTAGTTCTCTATCCATCCATGTTTTTTTGCATTTATGGAGCACCCTAGCTTGAGTCAATCGAGCTCTACTTTTGCTACTTTGTGAATCTGGGCAGATTGTCAACTTGTTTGCCATTTTGCCGATGATGTTGTAGTTGATCTGTGCATGCTGTGTTATTGTTCTTGCCATGTATAGCTTGCATTTTGTGCCTTATTGATGGATGTATGCTTGTCTTGCCATGAATTTCACCGTAGTGAGTGCATCGAGCTCGTAAACATGCCTACTTGAGTTATATTTCAGCATGTGCCAGTTTTCACTAAGTCTGTGAACTGATTATGTTTTTGCTATGTTCACATGCTTGCAATTGTATTTTCTGATCCCTTTTGGCTCAAGGTCACTAAGGGACTTTTGTTAAGCTCTTTGAGTAGCTCCATGCCATGCTTTACTTTGCCATGTTCAGATCCTGTAGCATGTAGTTTTGTTGCTCCGAAGAGGGCTACCTGATCTGAAATTCCAGACAAGTGTTAATTTCACCAAGTCTGTGATCTGTTTGCCATATGCATTTTTGCCATGCTTGTTTGAACCTGTTAATGGATGAATTAGCCGTAGCTCAGTGCTAGACTTTTGTTAAGCATCTTGTGTGCATCCCTGCCATGTATTTTGTTGTCATGTTTGGGTGATGTAGCTTCTTCATCTCATTGCATTTAGATGCCTACTTGCTGTAAATCGCAGACAGGTGTCATTTTTGAATCGCTTGCCATTTCCAAACCGTAACTCCGATTCCGGCGTTCTTTATATCGTCTTCAAGCGATTTCATCTCATATTTGCAGTGGCACACTTGGATTTCCAAGTTGAGGCCAGGTTCATGTATTTCCTGTCATATCTTGCATTTTGCATCTCGCATCGCATCCCGCATAGCATATCATCTTTGCATTGTGTTGTTTGAGTTTGCACGTGGTTGATTGTGCCCTTGTTGCTTTTTTGTCTTGTTTGGGTAGAGCCGGAAGACGAGTTCGCTAACGAGGAGCCCGTTGAGTTTGCTTTCGAGGATCCAGTCAACTCTGACAACTGTGCAGGCAAGATGATCATACCCTCGAAATCACTACTATCTTTGCTATGCTAGTTTGCTCGCTCTTTTGCTATGCAAATGCTACGATGCCTACCACTTGCTTTCAAACCTCCCAAATTGCCATGTCAAACCTCTAACCCACCATTGTCCTAGCAAACCGTTGATTGGCTATGTTACCGCTTTGCTCAGCCCCTCTTATAGCGTTGCTAGTTGCAGGTGAAGATTGAAGGCCGTTCCTTGTTGGAACATTTATTTACCTGTTGGGATATCATTATATTATCTTGTTATCTTAATGCATCTTTACACTTGGTAAATGGTGGAAGGCTCGGCCTCTCGCCTAGTGTTTTGTTCCACTCTTGCCGCCCTAGTTTCCGTCATATCGGTGTTATGTTCCCGGATTTTGCGTTCCTTACGCGGTTGGGTTATAATGGGAACCCCTTGATAGTTCGCCTTGATTAAAGCTTTTCCAGCAATGCCCAACCTTGGTTTTACCATTTTCCACCTAGCCTCTTTTTCCCTTGGGTTACCGGAGCCCAAGGGTCATCTTATTTTAACCCCCCCGGGCCAGTGCTCCTCTGAGTGTTGGTCCGAACTGAGCTGCCTGCGGGGCCACCTCAGGGAAACTTGAGGGTTGGTTTTACTCGTGGCTAGTCTCATCTGAGTGTGCCCTGAGAACGAGATATGTGCAGCTCCTATCGGGATTTGTCGGCACATTCGGGCGGTGTTGCTGGTCTTGTTTTAACCTGTCGAAGTGTCTTGAATTACCGAGATACCGAGTCTGATCGGAACGTCTTGGGAGGAGGTCTATTCCTTCGTTGACCGTGAGAGCTTGTCATGGGCTAAGTTGGGACTCCCCTGCAGGGATTTGAACTTTCGAAAGCCATGCCCACGGTTATGGGCAGATGGGAATTTGTTAATGTCCGGTTGTAGATAACTTGAACCTTAACTTAATTAAAATGAATCAACTGAGTGTGTTACCGTGATGGCCTCTTCTCGGCGGAGTCCGGGAAGTGGACACGGTGTTGGAGTAATGTTTGCGCAGGTTGCTCTCTAGTTTCTCGCTCGCGCTTTGCCTCCTCTTCTCGCTCTCTTTTGCGAATAAGTTAGACACCATACTTGCTAGTCGCTTGCTGCAGCTCCACATATATTTACCTTGCCTTACCTATAAGCTTAAATTGTCTTGATCGCGAGGGTGCGAGATTGCTGAGTCCCTGTGGCTCACAGATTACTATTACACCAGATGCAGGGCCTGATGATTTCGCTCCAGCAGACGCGTATGAGCTCAAGTGGGAGTTCGACGAAGACTCTCAACGTTACTATGTTTCCTTTCCCGATGATCAGTAGTGGTGCCCAGTTGGGGGTGAATGGGACCGTGTCGCTTGTTGGGTTATCTTTTATTTTGGCGTCGTAGTCGGGCCATGAGTGTTTGGTTGATGTAATGTTATTTATGTACTTGATTGACATGGCGAGTGTAAGCCAACTATGTTATCTCCCCTTTCATTATTATATTACATGGGATGGTGTGAAGATTGCCTAACTTGCGACATATGCCTTCAATGCGATTATGCCTCTAAGTCGTGCCTCGACACTTGGGAGATATAGTCGCATCGAGGGTGTTACACACAAATCCGAAGGTGGTGAACGGTCAAAGAATTAAACATTATATCTCAGGTAATCCTATAGATGTTGAAACTAATATTATCGAAACCATAACACTGGAGGAATACATAAGGGACACTTTTCAGAACGTTTCAGATCCCGAAAAGGAATAGGTATGTGGTACGGTAAGTAAACCGACTCCAAAACAGTTCTAATGGCAATTTTTCTCCGTTTTGGAATATTTAGAAAAATAGGAAATAAGAAGCAGTCCGGGAAGGACACGAGGCTTCCACGAGGGTGGGAGGCACGCCCTACCCCCCTGGGCGCGCCCCCTGCCTCGTGGGCATCTCGTGTGCTCTCCGGACTCTGTTCTCTTGCACGATACTTCTTTTGGTCGGTAAAAATTCATTATATAATCTCTCAAAGGTTTTGACCACCATACCACACAAATATCCTCTGTTCTTGTTTCGAGTTGTCTTCTGTCAGGGTTGTCAAGGCCAGGCATCATGTCATCCCCCTCTTCCAACAATGGTGACAACGATGCTTGGCTAATGAAGATAGAACTGAAGAGGGAAGAACATGTGGAGATCAACAAGGATGAAGGGATCAAGAAGGCCACGGAGGACCATGTTCCGGTAGCAGAAGGCATCCTTCAACTTGATCACAATCTTCTTACCCCAACTGAGATCGAAGCTTTCAAGATGATTGAGTTAGCTCGTATACAAAACAAGTATCTCACACGTGAAAATATTTTGTTGAAGGAGCATATCATCGCACTCAAGGGCATTATTCGCAAGTTGGAGGACCTCCTATGCTCGATGTGCGACTATCCATCATCAACAACTCCACCTTCTTCACCAACAAAGAAGAACTGAGTATCTAGTATGGGCACTCCCCTTGGCAACTGCCAAGCTTAGGGGAGTGCCCCGGTATCGTATCACCATCACAACTTTTATCTTTACCGTTTTTCTTAGTCCGATCCTTTTGATAATATCTTGATCTAGTAGAATAAAGCTTTAGTATGATTTAGTTGTGAGTTTTGCTTTATGGTCCCTCTATGTAATCGAGTCCGTGAGCTATATAATAAAGATTAGTGTTGAGTCAAGGGCTTGATTATTTTGCTATGATCTTGAGGGAATTAAATAAAATAAAAAGAGAAGAAATAAAAATAAACAAAGAGATCATATGGATCTTATGGAAAGTAATGAGCTCACATATAAAGAGCATGATGAATAAAAGTTGTTGAGAGTTGACAAACATAGTTTTGATCATCGTTGCAATGAATAGGAAGTAATAAAGAAAGAGAGGTTCACATAGAAATATACTATCTTGGACATCTTTTATGATTGTGAGCACTCATTAAAGTATGACATGCTAAGAGTTGATGTTGGACAAGGAAGACAACGTAATGGGTTATGTTTTCTTACATCTGAGATAAATTATATTGTCATGGATCATCCAACATGTTGAGCTTGCCTTTCCCTCTCATGCTAGCCAATTTCTTTGCACCAAGTAGAGATACTACTTGTGCTTCCAAATATCCCTAAACCCAGTTTTGCCATGAGAGTCCACCATATCTACCTATGGATTGAGTAAGATCCTTCAAGTAAGTTGTCATCGGTGCAAGCAATAAAAATTGCTCTCTAAATATGTATGACTTATTAGTATGGGAGAAAATAAGCTTTATACGATGTTGTGATGTGGAAGAAATAAAAGCGACGGACTGCATAATAAAGGTCCATATCACAAGTGGCAATATAAAGTGACGTTCTTTTGCATTAAGATTTTGTGCATCCAACCATAAAAGCGCATGACAATCTTTACTTCCCTCTGCGAAGGCCCTACCCCCTTGGGCGCGCCCCCTGCCTCGTGGGCCCCCTGGTGGCCCTCCGATGCCCATCTTTGGCTATGTGGAGTATTTCGTCAAGAAAAAAATCATAAGCAAGCTTACGGGACGAAACTCCGCCGCCACGAGGCGGAACCTTGGCAGAACCAATCTAGGGCTCGGCGGAGCTGTTCTGCCGGGGAAACTTCGCTCCGGAAGGGGGAAATCATCACCATCGTCATCATCATCGATCCTCTCATCGGGAGGGGGTCATTCTCCATCAACATCTTCACCAGCACCATCTCATCTCAAACCCTAGTTCATCTCTTGTATCCAATCTTTGTATTCAAACCTCAGATTGGTACCTGTGGGTTGCTAGTAGTGTTGATTACTCCTTGTAGTTGATGCTAGTTGGTTTACTTGGTGGAAGATCATATGTTTAGATCCATTATGCATATTAATAACCCTCTGATTATGAACATGAATATGCTCTGTGAGTAGTTACGTTTGTTCCTGAGGACATGGGAGAAGTCTTGCTATTAGTAGTCATG
Source organism: Triticum urartu (assembly GCF_056163025.1). Lineage (NCBI taxonomy): Eukaryota > Viridiplantae > Streptophyta > Magnoliopsida > Poales > Poaceae > Triticum > Triticum urartu. The sequence goes on from NC_141879.1 coordinate 92,566,783, forward strand.
TGAATTTGGTATTCGTTTGATATTTTGATGAGATGTATGTTGTCATCCCTCTAGTGGTGTCAAGTGAACGTAGAATACATGACACTTCACCATTGTTTGGGCCTAGAGGGAGGCATTGGGAAGTAATAAGTAGATGATGGGTTGCTAGAGTGACAGAAGCTTAAACCCTAGTTTATGCATTGCTTCGTAAGGGGCTGATTTGGATCCATATGTTTCATGCTATGGTTAGGTTTACCTTAATACTTCTGTTGAAGTTGCGGATGCTTGCAATGGGGGTTAATCATAAGTGGGATGCTTGTCCAAGTAAGGACAGTACCCAAGCACCGGTCCACCCACATATCAAATTATCACAGGACCGAATGTGAATCATATGAACGTGATGAAAACTAGCTTGACGATAATTCCCATGTGTTCTCGTGAGCGCTTTCCTTCATATAAGAGTTTGTCCAGGCTTGTCCTCTGCTACAAAAAGGATTGGGCCATCTTGCTGCACCTTATTTACTTTTATTACTTGTTACTCGTTACAAATTACCTTATCACAAAACTATCTGTTACCGATAATTTCAGTGCTTGCAGAGAATACCTTGCTGAAAACTGCTTATCATTTCCTTCTGCTCCTCGTTGGGTTCAACACTCTTACTTATCGAAAAGGCCACGATAGATCCCCTAAACTTGTGGGTCATCAAAGATCACTTCTATCATTGCAGGCAAGAAAGTCTCTAGCAGTTTCTTCATCCATAACATAACCCTCAGGAACAACAGGCAATTCATATTTAGGGGGGAGAATCTTCATCATCACTTTCATCAATATTATCAGATTCAATAATTTCATTCTCTCTAGCCCTAGCAAGTTGTTCATCAAGAAATTCACCAAGTGGCATAGTAGTATCAAGCATATAAGTAGTTTCATCATAAGTATCATGCATAGCAGAAGTGGCATCATCAATAACATGCGACATATCAGAATTAATAGCAGAAGCAGGTTTAGGTGTCGCAAGCTTACTCAAAATAGAAGGTGAATCAAGTGCAGTGCTAGATGGCAGTTCCTTACCTCCCCTCGTAGCTGAGGGAAAAATCTTGGTTCTTTGATCTTTCAAGTTCTTCATAATGATAAACAGATATAAATCCCAAGTGACTCAAAGAATAGAGCTATGCTCCCCGGCAACGGCGCTAGAAAATGTTCTTGATAACCCACAAGTATAGGGGATCGCAACAGTTTTCGAGGGTAGAGTATTCAACCCAAATTTATTGATTCGACACAAGGGGAGCCAAAGAATATTCTTAAGTACTAGCAGCTGAGTTGTCAATTCAACCACACCTGGAAACTTAATATCTGCAGCAGGGTATTTATTAGCAAAGTAATATGATAGTAGTGGTAACGGTGGCAAAAGGTAACGGTAGCAAAAGTAATATTTTTGGGTTTTGTAGTGATTGTAACAGTAGCAACGGAAAAGTAAATAAGCTAAGAACAATATAGGAAAAGCTCGTAGGCACTGAATCGGTGATGGAGAATTATGCCGGATGCGATTGATCATGTAACAGTCATAACCTAGGGTGACACAAAACTAGCTCGAGTTCATCAATGTAATGTAGGCATGTATTCCGAATATAGTCATACGTGCTTATGGAAAAGAACTTGCATGACATCTTTTGTCCTACCCTCCCGTGGCAGCGGGGTCCTATTGGAAACTAAAGGATATTAAGTCCTCCTTTTAAGAGAGTACCGGACCAAAGCATTAACACATAGTGAATACATGAACTCCTCAAACTACGCACATCACCGGTAAGTATCCCGAATATTGTCACTTCGGGGTTAACGGATCATAACACATAATAGGTGACTATAGACTTGCAAGATAGGATCAAGAACTCTCATATATTGATGAAAACATAATAGGTTCAGATCTAAAATCATGACACTTGTACCCTAGTGACAAGTATTAAGCATAGCAAAGTCATAGCAACATCAATCTCAAAACATAGTGGATACTAGGGATCAAACCCTAACAAAATTAACTCAATTACATGATAAATCTCATCCAACCCATCATCGTCCAGCAAGCCTACGATGAAATTACTCACGCACGGCGGTGAGCATCATGAAATTGGTGATGGAGGAAGGTTGATGATGATGATGATGATGACGATGGATTCCCCTCTCCGGAGACCCGATCGGACTCCAGATCAGCCCTCCCGAGAGAGTTTAGGGCTTGGTGGCGGCTCCGTATCGTAAAAATGAATCCTTCTCTCTGTTTTTTTTCTCCCTGAAAGTGAATATATGGGGTCAAGGTTGAGGTCGGTGGAGCGTCAGGGGCCCACGAGGCAGGGGGCGCGCCCAGGGGGTAGGGCGCGCCCCCCACCCTCGTGGACAGGGTGTGGGCCCACTGACGTGGATCTTTCTTCCAGTATTTTTTATATATTCCAAAAATAATCTTCGTTGATTTTCAGATCATTCCAAGAACTTTTATTTTTGCACAAAAATAACACCATGGCAATTCTGCTGAAAACAGCGTTAGTCCGGGTTAGTTCCATTCAAATTATGGAAGTTAGAGTCCAAAACAAGGGCAAAAGTGTTTGGAAAAGTAGATACATCGAAGACGTATCAGTATGACCAAAACTACATAAGGCATGGCAAAAGTAATAAGAAAATCATGTAGTAGGATTTTATCACGCTAAAGTAAGAGGATTAGGAAAGGAGCAACCAGGAATGGGGACTGCAGGAAATGGGGACTCCAACTTTCGCTGACCACTATAAGAGCAACTCTAATGGGGCGACTCATTTCGTCTGCCGTTGTCCGTTTGGGTCGGTGCGAATAGAAAAGTCAGCCCAACGTGCCGACCCAAACGGAGGCGCGTCCGCTTTTCGTTCGCGGGCGACCCATTCCCGACCCATTTTTGAGCCGGATTTGCGTCGGCGCGGACACGCGACGGACGCGTGCACACTCGCCTTCTCTTCTTCCCGGTCCGCTGGTCGGTGGCTCATTGGCCTTCCCCCACCCCCCAGCCAACAGCAACCCTCACCTGCCTTCTTCGTCGCCGACTCCGCCGCCCTTTTTTTGCCGGCGACTCTGCCAGCTGTCGCCACCTCCACATCCACCCAGCAACATCGCTCACTGTTCCTGTCGCCCCGCCACCGCCGTCTTGTCGTCGGGGAGCAAACTGTTTCCCACTGCCGCTCCCCCCCAACCGCACAGCCGCCCACGACTAAGAGGCCGCCTCGCCGCCCGGCCAGATCGTCACAGGCACGCTCGTCGGACGCCGGCCCACTCGTCGGACGTCGGCAGGGCAGCTAGCTGGTCCCTGCGCGCCGCGACTCCCCTCGCCGGCCGTCTCCTTCGTCGACGCCCGCATGCTATTCGACAGTTTGCAAGGTACAAAATGGACTCCGCCGATGTGTTCTTTTTCCACAATTTCCTTTGCGACTCCGACGATTCGTCGTCCGAGGACGAGGAGGAGATATTGGCTACCGTGTTGGTCCATCACCACCTCAACAGCCAGCGGCTGTTGTTTCGTGGCTCCATTCCGGGCCACCTTCCGACGTTGAATCGCAACCGAGAGAGCGGGCATTTCCTTCTTTGGAAGGACTACTTTGATACAACAAATCTGTTGTTCAAACATTAAAAATTTTGCCGCCGTTTCCGTATGAGCAGGCATCTTTTCAACCATATTAGAGAGGGGGTGGTCGGCTATGATGACTGTTTCGAGTGCAAAGAGGATGCCGTCGGCAAGATCGGTTTCTTCTCTTATCAGAAATGCACTGCCGGCATCCGAATGCTTGCATACGGAGTGCCCGGTGATCTCATTGACGAGTACGTCCGTATGAGTGAGTCTACATGCCTAGAGTCCCTATATAAGTTCTGCAAGGCTGTTATTGCTGTGTTTGGCCCTGAGTACTTGAGAGAGCCGACAGCTGAAGATACAGCCCATTTGTTGGCGATGAATGCCAGAAGGGGCTTCACAGGGATGCTTGGCAGCATAGACTGCATGCACTGGGAGTGGAAGAACTGTCTTTCTGCTTGGCAAGGACAGTATAAGGGACATGTCAGGGCGTGCACTGTCATATTAGAGGCCGTGGCGTCTCAAGATCTCCGGATCTGACACTCTTTCTTTGGCATGGCTGGATCACACAATGATATTAACATGCTTCAGCGCTCGCCGGTGTTTGCTAGGCTTGCCGAAGGCAACAGCCCACCGGTGAACTTTACTGTCAACGGACACAACTACGACAAAGGATACTATCTGGGTGACGGTATCTATTCTTAGTGGACCAGTATTGTCAAGACAATACCCAACCCTGTCGGAGAGAAGAGGAATAGATTTGCCCAGGAGCAAGAGAGTGCCAGGAAGGATGTCGAGCGTGCCTTTGGTGTTTTGCAATCTCGATGGGGCATCGTTCGGTATCCTGCTAATACCTGAAGCACACATAAACTGTGGGAGGTGATGACTGCTTGTGTAATCATGCACAATATGATCGTAGAAGACGAGCGCCCGGAACATCTGTATGATCAAGGGTTTCGGTTTCTGGGTGAGAATGTTGTGCCTGAGCATGGAGTAGCGGCAACATTTGAACAGTTCACCCAATTTCATGAAGACATGCGTGATTGGGAAACTCACGTGCAGCTGCAAAATGATTTAGTTGAGCATATATGGGCTCATGTTGGTAACCAATAGATGTATCTTCTTTTATTCGTTTGTAAAACTATGTGAAACATTTTTATTTATATCCGGCTTGTAAAACTATAATATTTTTATTCGATAAAACTATGTTATTTGACAATATGTTTGAATGCAAATCAATGTAAATATTGGACGGCCAGCCGACCCAAATTTAAAAGAGGGCGGACGCAGGGCAGGCGGCCGACCCAAATAGACAAAATCGTCATCCATTTGGGTCGGCCCGTTGGAATTGCTCATGTATGAGCGGAAACGGATGTGCATGAAGATAATTAACGACATAGCGAATTAATTTAGGAGATATATTCAAGGATTAACACCAGGGGTTAGTTGCATAAGAAAGCGCATTCTTGATGAAAAAATCAACCAAAGCAAGCCATTGAGATTATAACTCAACAGATACACAACTTTTGATCTATGCATACCTTTAAATCACTTGGTCAAGCAATCAACCACGCATCCAGTATTCTGAAAACAAAGAGAGAGATTGGTAATGCTAGCATACTTTCAGCGAATCGCATGTCGATCACACGATCACAAAACACTGGCATAACCTTGAGGATATTTGATCAGAGAACATTGACTTTGTCGATCACAAACCTAGATATGCGATTTTGTGCTAGACGAAACTATGCAGAGCACCGGTAATACTGTTTCTTTGATAAAGACACAGAACATTCAATCCTACAAATCCATGACTCTTTCCTCAATTCCTTTTACACGAAGATATGGACACGTGGACTGTTCCTGAAAGTATAGGTCAAAACTTATCTGAACAAATGCAGCAGCACAAAAGATTCAATCCTAATATGTGATGTCAATAATGGTGACCTTCAGATTAGATAATGTAAAAGGAATAGAGGAAAGCATCATGGATTATATATTGTATCCCATTTACCTAGCTGATTGGAAGATTGACGCCAATGATATAGTTCAGCTTGCATATTACAATGATATCCGAGAAGCTTCCGGTTGCCTTAGTGATATTGGGGAAACAAAAGAAACATGCGCAAGGAAGTTGCCAAAAGCTCCTCTTGTTCCTCTCGCACAATACTGCACGTGGACCGGCTCGCCGCGCTCTAGGCATGAACAAAGGGATGAGGATCTGAAAGACTGCACGACGGACAACGCCAAGGTTCTTTGTGGTGCCACGGCGGCGTGGAATGGGGTGCCGATGGCAGCCTTGACCGGGTGAAGACCATACGTACGGTCGGCCGAGCGAAGCAGTTGCGAGGCACCGGTGACCAGCTGCAGGTGTGCTGCGGTTCCGTCAGGCGTGGCGCGGTGGCGCAACATGTATCTCCATCTTGCCGTGATGGCGAGTGGCGTGATTACGATGTGGCGATGGCTGCTTAAATCTAGCACTTTCTTCCGCATATGTAGGGTAATGGAGGGGGAGGTAATGAGATGTGGTGAATGCTGCCATTTATTAGTTGCTGCCGTTCCATGGGGTGTCGATTGTGGCGGCGTCTAGCAGAAGACAAAACAACGGGGAAGATGAACCATCATCGACCTACTGCGATAAGCCGGATAGATTGATTAGATGCGTTAGGTTTTTTGGAGTAAATTGCAAAAACACATCACAATTAGGGACCCTAATTCAGAAAACCACCATCTATTGATTTTTTTTTCAAATAACATTCACGATTGTGCTGACAGTTTTCAGAAAACACTGATAGATCTATTAGAGCCGTTTGACAACGAATCTGACGGGTAGGTCCCATTGTCAGGTCAACGTGGCATAGGCCAAACAGAGTGAGGAGACGGACGTGAGGTCCTGTTGAGTAATTTCCTCAAACACCTAGAGGGCATCCCGTCGGCCGCCTAGCTCGCCGGTGGCAGCAGTACAACACTGGCGGTGGCAGTGTAGGAATGGGCTGCCGGCGACCTGAGTGCGAGGTAGCGTGGCCGCGGGCATAGAGGCGGCGCCGGATCGGGCGCCCATGAGGTAGTCGGGGCGCGGGGCGGACCAAGAGCTCGTGCTCTCGGCCATGGCGCTCGGGAGGTTGCGGGCAACGGCGAAACAGGGGGAAAGGAGATGGCCCTCATGAGGGATCTCGGCGCCGGACCAGGGCGCCCACGGGGTAGTCGGGGCGCTGGGCAGAGTTCGTGTTCCTGCCATCGCTGCAGCGTGCCCGTACTCTGTAGCAGGCGGTAGCTCGTGCCGCCTTGCGTGGCCGCTGCTGATGGTCGCGTGCCCGGGCGCGGGCCGGTGCTGCTGCTCGCGCGCTCGGGCGTGGCCGGTGCTGCTGTTCGCGCGCACGGGTGCGGCCGGTGCTGCAGCTCGTGCCCCCGTGCGTGGCTGCTGCTGCTGCTGCTTGCGCCCCCGTGCGTAGCCGTGGCCGCTGCACCTGCTCGTGCCCTTGCGTGGCTGCTCGCGCCCCCGTGCTTGGTCGATGCCGCTGCCGCTGCTCGCGCCCCCGTGCCTGGCCATGGCTGCTGCGGCGGCTCGCGTGCAAGAGCATAGATAGATGAGGTGGAGGGAGATCACGGAGGCGGAGTCTCGCGAGCCGGCCGGTGGCTGAATCCGGTGGTGCGCCGGTCAGATGCTGGCGTGATTTTTCCCCCTGTCAACGCTGGTGGAGGAGGAAGTGTAGAGGCTGACGTGCGGGTCCCATGTGCAGCTTACTGTACACGCCAGACACCGTGAGATTTCGGTGCCACATCATCACTTACATTGGCCCCATCTGCCAGAAATGTTGTTAACATGTGTTTAGTAACTTATCAATGTTTTTTGAAAACTGTCAGCAGAATGGAGACGGTTATTTGAAAAAAAATCGAAATGTGATGGTTTTCTGAATTAGGGTCTCCAATTATGATGGTTTTTGCAATTTACTTGTTTTTAGCGAAATTAGATGTGTTAGTTACATGGGCTTTAGGTAGAACAACCAAGCCCATCTAGATAGATGGCACACGTGCAAAACCAAAACAGCCTTACAATAACTAGCACGTTGTATATTAGATGCAAAAACTCTTTTTTCTCTTGGATTCTAGGTGCAAGAATCCTAGCTTCACGCAGCCGTGGAGAAACCGAATCTACTACACGCCGTGCTTTTTTTACACCGTCATTCATGCAGCAGCGAGATAATTAGCGATTAGTGAGACGTGACTGCACCAGGGATCGGTTTGATCGGTTGTTACGGCAGAAACGGGACTACTGACCACCAGAACGGGGTTGCTGACATGACATATGTGTTGTGGTTAGATGGCTGCATGTCAAGAGATATAAACTAGTGGACCCACTTGATGATGTGGATAGTTTGCATGTTAAGATAAATAAGATAGTGGGGATGAATCTCTTAGGTATGTAGGATGTGGTATACAATGTAATTTCTATGATGATACCTGCGAGACTCAGGGTGTTACTCTCAGAGATCAATATCCCTACCCAGAATGCCTTTGTTCCTGGTCTACTCATTATGGATAATGTGCTAATAGCTTACGAGATTTACATACAATAAAACAAAAAAAGATGGGCAAAGATGGTTGGTGTGCGGTGAAACTTGATATGCATAAAGCCTATGACAGAGTTGAGTGGGTTTTCCTAGAAGCAATGTTGTTGAAGCTAGGATTCCATGAGGACTGGGTTAAGATGATAATGTTGTGTGTGTCTCCCGTTGAATATAAGGTGAGATATAATTCAATGGAGACGAAATCTTTCAAACCCTCCAGAGGTCTTCGACATGATGACCCACTCTCCCTGTATCTATTTCTCCTATGTACGGAGGGTTTGACAACCCTACTTTCTCACGCGGAATAGAGTGGAGACTTAATGGGGGTCAATGTCTGTAGAGATGCACCTGCGGTAACAAATCTACTCTTTGCCGATGATTCATTAATTTTGATGAAAGCAAATATTCAGAATGCAATGTGCTTGAGATCAATTCTGGATTTATATTGTGCTGCGTCCAGGCAACTTGTTAGTGTGGACAAATCAAGTATCTTTTTTAGTCCCAGCACCGAGGTAAATATGAAGGTTCAGATTTGCTCTTGTGTGTATATCATGACCGAGGCCTTAAATGACAAGTATCTGGGACTGCCTGCTACTCTTGGACTTGATAAAAGTGATAGTTTTCAATATCTAATAGATCGATTAATTATGAAGCTTACGGGGTGGAAGGAGAAGTGTCTCTCTTCAGGAGGGAAATAAATTCTTATTAAGTCTGTTGGTCAAGCAATACCAACTTATACGATGTCGGTCTTTCAAATTCCTAAGAAAAATTATAAAGGAACCATAGATGCGATATCTCATTTTTGGTGGGGTGATGCCGCAACTCATAAGAGGATGCACTGGTTTGCATGGTGGAAGATGTGTATTCCCAAGGAAAAAGGGGTATGGGCTTCAGAGATATTCACTGCTTTAATCTTGCACTTCTAGCAAAACATCCATGCCGCCTTACCGACAACCCGGACTCTTTGTGTGCGCTAATCCTTAAGGCGAATTTTTTTCCTGATGAAGATCTCATGAATGCAACTTTAAAAAAGAAGGCTTCTTATACATGCATGCCGGAGTATTATGGTCGGAGTTGATACGCTCAAACATGGGTATATTTGGAGAGTTGGTGATTGTGAGAAAATTAGAATATGGGATGATCCCTGGATACCGCAGAGCCCGACAAGAAAGGTGGTTTCACCAAGGGGAAACAATCTTATTTCTAGAGTTTCTAACCTCATTGATCCGGTGACAGGGAGTTGGGATGAGCAGCTGGTTAACCAAACGTTCTGGCAAGTGGATGCTCAAAGAATTTTGGCCATTTCACTATCATTACATGAGATGACAGATTTCCTGGCATGGAACATGACAAAGTCAGAGACTTTCATGGTGCGATCTGCATACCATACAAAATGAGAATTTCAATTTGGGCACAAGTTGGAATCAATGGCTAGAGCTTCAAACCCATCATATACATGGGACTCGGTATGGAACTTAGTTTGCCCAGCAAAGATAAAAATATGTATGTGGCGCACGCTCCAGAGTGCTATTCGCTATCGATCTATCCTGGCTAATAAGCACTTGAAAATAAATCTGAGTTGCCCACCCTGTAACCAGGGGCCTGATGAGATAAGACATATTTTGTTCGAATGCAAATTGGCAATGGACGTGTGGAAGATGCTCGGTCTTGAGCTTGTTATCAAACATGCACTGAAAGTTGACAAAATAGGTGAGCTTGTGTTGGCACATCTTTTGTGCCTTCGAGAACAACAAATCCAAGTGTTGGGCTTGCTGAAGTTCAGAGAAACGATGGCAACGACGACTTGGTATTTGTGGTATGAAGGCGAAAACTGACACATGACGAAGAAACTCAAAGCGCATATCAAATCAATATGTCAGTGAGAGGCTTAGTAGCAAATTATACCATCTCTTATAGCCCAAAGGCTCACGCCCGTTCAGATGCTTGGGTGATACCAAAGTATGGTTATGTGAAATTAAATGTTGACGCGGGATTTGACAGTGACATACTCGCAGCAACATTTGGAGCAGTTATCCGGGACCATAGGGGGAAATTTATAGCGACTGCTAATGAAAAGATGGACCTTTGCTTCGACTCGTTCACAACAGAAGTAATTGCAGTGAGGTTTGGTTTGAATCTTGCTAATACCGTCGGATGCAGTAAGATTGAAGTGAATTCGGATAGTGTGGAGGTGGTGCATGAGTTGAGCCAAGGCTACTCTTCTTTAGTCGCTTCATCCATTATAGATGACTGTTATTTCATGTCATTAGGTTTTTCCCATGTCACTTATGATCATTGTAATAGGGAACGTAATCGAGTGGCTCATGAACTAGCAAGGTTAGCTAGGTTTTCTTTTCTGAGTGTTTGGATGGATAACATCCCTGATAAGGTTATTCCTTTAATTTATTTGTAAACGTTGCTACTTTACTTATGAATGAATAAAGGAGAAGAAGTTTATCAAAAAAACTAGGACAAAATAGTTGACGTTATGGTTTTTTAACCCTCCAATGTGTGGCCCTTGGCCGGATGGCAACACTTCTTCTTCGAGTTGTGTTTTGAAATTGAGTCCGTCCATCTGGACGGAGTCGATGTAGCTCCTACTGTCTCCTTGCAGCGGCAAGGTTAGGGTTTCTCTTTATCCGTGCTAGGTTGCGAGATTTAGTGTCATGCACTTTGGATCAATTTAATGGTTCAATGGTGACAACTGCAACTCTCCTTTTGGCATGTGCGCAAAGACTTCTCAGCTATCATTGACAAAGTCAGACCAGCTCCGGTAGAGGAGTGACGGCATCGACGACTCGTTCTGGCAGCCATAGTGCTTGCTCAATAGCTAGGGTCCTTGATTTAATTTTTATTATGTTTGAGGTGCTTTATACTTCTATTGAACTTTTTTAATAGATGTGTCCCCTTTTTTGCAAAGTAAAGAGCTATTACTCCAACTATGTTTTTTTAAGAATAACTCCAATTAGGTTAAGCCTTAGCATGGAGTTGCATAAATCAAAGCCCCCAGGCCCTGCACCATGCCTCGTTTCCGCCGCCTACACATTGATGTCCTGGTCTTGATCTTGACGGGTGCGCCTATGCCTCGGTTAGTGCGAGGTGGAAGGCAGCATTGCGTCAGAGACGCAGATAATGGGCGGGCCAGTCAACCGTTTCTTTTAATTTTCATTCGTTCGTTCTTCCTTTTTCATTTTTCTACATTTCTTTATATTTTTGAAAAAAAATCTAAAACAAAAAATTCTAGAACTTAAACTTATCAAAATTTCCAAAACAAATCTAGAACTTGAAAAAAAGGTAAACATAATGTAAAATTTTGTTACTGTCAATTTTAAAAATGTTGATAAAATTCAAAAAAATATTTGTGACATTCAAAAATATTTAATAAATATCCCAAAAAGCCTTTAATAGATATTAAAAAATATGTTCAAACACATATATTTGAAAAAAATACGTATGAAAAAATGTTCTAGATGTGTACAAAAATGCGCAATGTGTATGAAAAAATAGACAGGAAAAATCATATTTTAAATTGTTAGTTATGTAAAAAACGTTAAACATGTATAAAAAATATTCCTGGTGTATGAAAACAATGTACATGTTATATGGAAACAATTAGACATCAAAAGAAATATTTTTAAAAATGCTGGTGATGCATTTTAAAATTTTCAATGGGTATATAGAAAAAAAATCCTGGCGTATAAGAATAATGTGCAACGTGTATGAAAAAAAGTTTACATCAAAATATATGTTTAAAATATGTTAATAAATTATTTGAATAATATTGAAGGGATAAAAAATTATATGTATACAAAAATGTGTAATGCATATGAAAAAGAAAGACACAACAAAATATATATTTACAAAAAAATTAATCATGTAGTTAGAAAATGTTCAACGTGCATACAAATGATGTTTTTTAGATGTATATGAGAAAAATTTCCTGTATTTAAAAAATATTAATCATGTATAAAAAATGTTCATGTTCTATACGAAAAGAGAAAGAAATATCTCATGAAAACCGTACAAAATCTGAATAAAACCAATGAAAACAGAGAAATAAGTAAAACCAAAGGAAAAAATACCCCAAAGAAAACCAATGCAAAAGAATGAAAGCAATGTAAACCAAGAAAAACAAAAAGGTAAGGAGAAAAACATAGATAGAAACAAAGAAAAGTAAAAAAAGTAAAAACCAAATGAAATAAGGAAAAATGAAGAAAAAAGAAAAGAAAGAAACGGAGAAGATTGATGTAAAAACAAAGAAAACAGAAAAAAAAACAAAAGAAAACTAGGGAAGAAAAAAGGAAAGCGAATGACTAAACAAAAGAAATGAAAATAATTTTTTTTAGGAATGAAAATAAACAAATAGAACCGCAACAGCGAACACACCAAACACCGAGGCCAACAAGGAGCAGTACACAATACTCATAAGTCACACTTTGTAGCCCCCTAATATCCGAAAATGCTCTTTAGAGCTCGGGCTCCATGCAGCCCGAGTTTGACTTGATCAAAACTCAAATTTTCACGTTTCAAATTTTTTTGAAAAAAAATACACACATACTTAGAGACATAAAGCATATGTGTGTAAATTTTCAGGATGAAACACCTTAGAATGAGTGCTACACAAAAAGAACAAATCTGAGGCTTTTTAGTAGATGCACTATTCATTCTCAAAGTCCATGAATTTGCCTTTTTTGCACAGATCCCATTTTAGGGTATTTCACCCTCAAATTTTATATACATACACATATCATCCTTGTTTACTTGTATGATTTTTTTCAGATTTTTTTGAAACTGAAAAGTGTGAATTTTGAATTTTTCAAAAAATCCAGCCTCCATGGAGGCCGAGCTTCAAAACGCCCTACTCCCTAATATCTACTAAAAAAGAAGTGGCCCCCTAATAAAAAAAATATGAAAGGACACTATGTAGTCATTTCTGAATTCTCGTTTTACGGCCATAACATTTAAGTATAAATCCACGAGACCAAAAATAAAGTTTCTTTTTGAACTCAAATGGAATGTGAAGCCAAGTTGGTATCAAGTATCAACCATCACGATTCACGAGCCAAAACGAAAAGGACATATAAAGCTTGCGTCCATTTTTCTTGCTACAGTAACTGAGCAGAAAAAAAAAGATTCTTCTGCCCACACTCCTCGCAAAAGAAAAGGGAAGGGCAGAATAATCCGAGCCTCGCAAGCTTTTCGCGCCTTCTCTTCGACTCTCTTCGATCGTTTTCGGCCGTGATGATATATATGGTTACTTAATCAGCTCACAGATCCTGCAACGAAATTTTATTTCAGTCAAGAACAGAGTTTGATTCCTTGTTACACTACGGTGGTATATACAGACGAGCGTACGTACCGGGAGGCGGGAGCAGTTGAAGTAGAAGTTGGTCGGGAGGAAGTCGACGCTGAAGCCGCACGCGGTGCGGAGGAGCTGGCCGCGGCGGGGGATCACCCGACCGCCGGCGATCATGACCAAGTGCACGCACTCGCAGAGCTCCCGCCGCTGCTCCGCGGTGGTCGCCAAGTCCTTGATGATGCTGAGCCCCTTGCAGCAGCGGGGAGTGACCTCGGCGCCCTCGAGGCCGGCGACGTAGCGCCGCCGAACGCGAACCACGCGACGCGGCAGTCGGTCGTGTCCGCCTCCGTCTCGGCGCCCCGGCCGCCGGCGAGTAGGAGGAACGCGACGGCGGCGGCGGCGGCGGCCAGCGTCGCCGTCGGGAGGTGGCAGGCAGGCGCCATGCGGGGTCGGGTTGCACGTATATGTCTTTTTTTGGATCAACGCTGCCGCAGTTTTATTTAACTGGGAATGTCGTCAGCAATTACAGAAAGAACAAAGTCAGGGGAGGCCCCAACCACACCTTACATAACTCATTACCCACACCTACATTAGCAAACTTATGCGCAGCAAAGTTGGCGGAACGACGAACTCAATCGACGCGAAACTCCATGTGGGAGCAAAGCTTTAATCTCTTGAATTCACGGACCCACCTTTCGGGCTGCACGGGCGTCTGAACAACAGCCTTACTATCGAGCTCAAGATGAACACGCTGGCTTTCAAGCTCTACATCAAGCTGCACACCCCGCCGACAAGCCAGAATCTCAGAAACTTCAGGATCCGCCAAGTGAGGGAAGAAGTGACACACCCCAGCCGTGAATGCACCATCATGGTCTCCAAGCACCGCTCCTCCACCACCCGAGTTCCTTTGCTTAGAGATGGCCCCGTCCGAATTCACCTTCACCCAGCCCAACGCCGGTGGCTCCCATTTCTGCACATGGCTAGACTTCAAAGCTCTTGCCTCCACAGCATGAATATTACGCCACTCCACCAGGTGTGAGTGGACTCCTTCGACAACCTCATGTGGGTGAGCAATCCTCTTGCCATCTCGAGCTTCATTGCGGGCAAGCCACAACCCGTACGTCGCATGAATCATAGCTTGTTTCTCATCTTCAGATGCGCCCGCAAAAAAACTCAGTAGCCAGCTCGAAAGTGCCTTTGGGAGTCTATAGGAAGCGGTGGTGCTGCCACCGCGACGCCCTTCTGATGAGGACATCTCTTCTGCCGTTAAACCCGCCACGACTCCTTCATCAATTCCGTCGGGATCTATGACTAGAGCCCGTATGAGACAGATAAATGGCCAGGTACTATCGCTCATTTATACATATGATTTAGCTGACGAGAATATGATATTACGCTCATGTTCCGATTTACTTGTACTCAGAAACGAAGGTGTTGAAGATCTGACGAGAGAAAGTAATATAAAGCCAGGAGATGGAAAATGTTGCACGTTGACTACACCAGCAGGAGCACTATTGCATGCAAGAACCAATCGAACCATCTATGCTCCATGCTACGTACATGCAAAAGGAGAGAAGGAGGAAGCCACATACACACAAGTCCACCTCATCAAATAAGGAAGGAAACCATACAATATTCTATCTACATGTGGGCCGGCCTGATAATGATTATTTTCTCCTTCAAATCGTAGCGGTGTTGGACACTTCAACGCGCAGCTCCTAGGCGGCGGCCGTTCGGACTTAATAAATAGTTAGCGTTCATCTAGGTTTAGACTCGGGTTTTATTGTATTGTCTAGCTTTCGCTACAATTCGCATCTACGAGACGTGTAGGACTACCGCCTTGTCAGATCCACAGTGGAACCCCAAATTTTGATCTAGTTCATGTGCTTAATTTTTCATCCGCAATTTCAGTTGCAATTCACCTTTGTTCTTTCCTGTTCTTCGGTTGCTTGCAGGAACTCGAACCTCATTGTTCAGGTTGATCGTGCCTACGGCAAGGTCAATAACCATCGGAGATTGGTTTAGCGATTGTCGAGGTGTATCGTCGGGTACGGTATAGCCGGATCATCAAGGTCAAAATCCATCAAATCGATAGTTATCCCCACTCTCATCAAAAGATCGGGCCGCCGTCACATCAAGTGGTATCAGTTTTCAGGTTCGTCGGTGAGAGATTTGCAGTTTTCGTAGTTTAGTTTATTTTTCTGTCCTATAAACCCACGAAAAAGCCCAAAAAAATTAGATTAGTTCATCCATTACACCTACCTTTTTAGCCTTTAGCAATTTTTGCATCTAGTATTTGCGTAGTTGAATTTTTGGTTGCATACATTCTAGAATTCATGCTGGTTTAGATTAGTTTGAGAGAAAATTTGTCTACTAGATCTAACCTTGTTTTTGTCCACCATATTTTCCGCCACAACTTTCGTTAAAAAAAATCAAAGCAAGTTTGCATCAGATTGTTTATAGTTTTGCCTATCCTTGCGTGCAATCCGAAGTCGTGTCTGTTTACAAAAAATCATTTGTTGTCCGCTGTTTTCTGCGCGTACACACACAGCGGTCTAATCTCGCGCAGTCGCCCAGACATCAGCCAGCAGGCGTCTGTCCATCCACGCGCTATACACACACACGCAGGTCATCAGACAACTCCTCTCTTGTGTCTGCCTCCACGCGCAATACACCATACATCCAGTGTACCAATATTTGTCACCTTGCGTCGTTGTTAGCTTTTGCATGCAGCTCAATTAGCACAAGTTACAACACTGGCATTTAATTTCTCTTAGCCTCATCTTGGTGTACGTAATTTCTGCTAGTAACCGGCTTGAAAAAGAAAAGGAAAAAAAGTGAAGCAAAAAAAAAGAAAAGGAAAAAAAGACAAAAAAAAAAGAAAAAAAAGGGTTGCAAAATTCAGGCCGGCTAGCACTTTTGGTGCAATCTCTTTTGACATTCAGAATTGTTCCTCTGCTATACACGTGATACTTGTTGGACATTTTCTTTTGTCACTCTTGGTCGCCATACGCTACGTTTACACCTCACTTATATCTAGCTATTTAGAGCTATTATATTTTATTGGTTTCCACTCCCTTGATTCAGTATTTAGGCTTAGATTGTTTTATCTCTTATTAGTCGACTGCCCAGCACTAGTTAGGAGTTTGAGCAATTATTCAGCTTGCATTACTTTTTGCTTAATCGTGCCACATATTGTGAGTTGAGGAAACCTTCACCAAGCTCCACTTCCTATATTGTATCTTGTTCGGTCCCTTGGTAATCGCTATATCAATTTTTTGATCACTTTTGACCTCGCCAACGGCTGACAACCACTGCAGCACGGTAAGAACTGGTAAGAGCTTGGTAATTGCTCGAGAGTTGAGAGACATTTTCCACTGCCTCACTGTAGTTACTGTAGGAGCAATATACTTGTGATTTTGTTCTTGTTTCATCCTAACCATGGCAGGTGACGAAGACAATATGAAAGCCACGATGGCACGCCTTGAGGAGGATGTGCATGCATACATTGAGCGGTTCACATTGTTCGAGGGCGCACTTGATAAGCGTCTCAAGTCGATCGAGGATAGCAATGAGACGTTCACTCAAACACTTGCATCTATTATGAAATGTCTCGATGCCCAGGATGCCCGTCTGGGTGCCGCATCCACTGTCGCTCCGCGTCTTCCAGCCACCAACACAGGTCTACCACGAGCTTGTCGGGGTCCCCTGAGGCACCCTCTTTCATACACCGATGCCACCAGCCCCGTCCTCGCAACGCCAACTCGATAGCCGGCGACATCCAAGATGACAACTATCATGGTGATTCCGAGGATCCTGATGTAGTTAATGATAACAATGATCGTGATCATCGTCGCCTACGCACTAATCAACAAGGTATGGGACGATACCAGCGTCCTCAGGTACGTGGCCATGACGACTCTTTGGGTAAAATTAAATTTGCCATGCCTCCTTTTGATGGGAAATATGATCCGGATGTTTATCTTGACTGGGAATTATTAGTTGATCAAAAATTTGCTTGCCATGATTTTCCCGATGATAAAAGAGTTAGGGCTGCAACTAGTGAGTTTAGTGATTTTGCTTCTGTTTGGTGGAGAGAACATTGTCGTAAACATCCTAATAATATTCCTGCCACTTGGGAAGCTTTGAAATTAGTAATGCGTCACCGTTTTGTTCCTGGATATTATGAACGTGACTTGCTAAATAAACTACAACGCTTGAACCAAGGATCTAAATCTGTTGAAGACTATTATCAAGAATTGCAAATGGGCATGTTACGTTGTGGTTTAGTTGAGACCGAGGAAGCCTCTATGGCTAGGTTCTTGGGTGGATTGAATCGAGAAATTTATGACATACTTGCTTATAAGGATTATCATTCAATGACCCGTTTATTCCATCTTGCTATACATGCTGAACATGAAGTGCAGGATCGTTCGAGAATGCGTCCTAATTTTTCTTCAGGTCGTACTTCCACATGGGGGACGCGCACCCCTGCTGCCCCGTCCACTCGCACCTCTACAACAGCACCCGCAACCTCTCGACCGGGGCCTTCTTCATCAACTTCAGCATCACACACTTCGGCACCACTGAAAAGTACTACACAAATTCCAACAAAAAGTTCATCGTCATCGTCCACTTCCTCCAAAAGAACAAAGGATATCCAGTGCCACACTTGTAAGGGATTTGGCCATGTCATGAAGGAGTGTCCTAATAAGCGTGTATTGATCATTCGTGAAGACGGCGAGTACGACTCTGCTAGTGATTTTGATGAAGACACATATGCCTTGCTTGCTGCACATGAAGATGATGACACAAGACCAGAGCAAGAGGAAGAACATGTGACCGCCGACGACGCTGATAAGTACATGAGTCTTATATCACATCGTGTACTTAGTGCTCAGATTGTCAAAGCAAAGAAGGATCAACGTCACAACCTATTCCACATCAAAGGAGTCGTCAAGGAGCGTTCCGTTTGCATAATCATTGATGGAGGGAGTTGTAACAATTTAGCAAGCATTGACATGGTGGAGAAGCTCTCCCTACCTTCCCGACAACATCCACAACCTTACTACATTCAATTGTTTAATGATGGTGGAAAAGTAAAGGTAACACGCATGGTGAGAGTTCCTTTTTCTTTAGGTTCATACCATGATACTATTGATTGTGATATTGTGCCTATGCAAGCTTGTTCTATGTTACTAGGAAGGCCATGGCAGTATGATAAACAATGTTTACATGATGGTAGAACTAATCAGTACACTCTCACACATAAAGGAAAGAAAATCATTCTACACCCTATGTCTCCTGAGCAAATATTAAAAGATGATCTTGCTAGGGCTAGTAGAAACACAAATGTTGAGCGTACTAAATCTGAAAATCAGAAAGTTTTTGATGAGTTAGAACAATTTAATAAGATGCACAAATATGATCCTAGCACATCTAAAGAAATTAAATTGAAAGGTGCTTCTTTCTTAGCTACACGTGCTGAAATTTTTGAGTTAGATGCTCAAACTGATGAATGTTATGCTCTTATATGCAAAGAAGTTTTGTTTTCATTTGAGCATATGCCTCCTTCTTTGCCTCCTGTTGTCACTAACCTTTTGCAGGAGTATCATGATGTTTTCCCAAAGGAAGTACCACCGGGGCTGCCACCTATGAGAGGAATTGAACATCAAATTGACTTGATACCTGGCGCCTCATTACCCAACCGTGCGCCGTACCGGACTAATCCCGAGGAGACTAAGGAGATTCAATGACAAGTTCAAGAACTACTCGATAAAGGTTATATTCGTGAATCACTTAGTCCATGTGTTGTACCAATTTTACTTGTTCCTAAAAAAGACGGTACTTCGCGTATGTGTGTTGATTGTAGAGCCATCAATAATATTACAATTCGATATCGTCATCCTATTCCTAGATTAGATGACATGCTTGATGAACTCAGTGGCTCAGTTGTGTTTTCTAAAGTTGACTTGCGTAGTGGCTACCATCAAATTCGTATGAAACTAGGTGATGAATGGAAAACTGCTTTCAAAACTAAATTTGGTTTATATGAGTGGTTAGTTATGCCTTTTGGATTGACTAATGCACCTAGTACTTTCATGAGACTAATGAATGAAGTTTTGCGACCTTTCATTGGACAATTTGTGGTAGTATACTTCGATGATATTCTGATTTATAGTAAGTCACTAGAGGAACACTTAGACCATTTGCGTGCTGTTTTTTCTGCTTTGCGTGATGCACGTTTATTTGGTAATATCGAGAAGTGCACTTTTTGCACGGATCGCGTCGCTTTTCTTGGCTATGTTGTGACAACGCAGGGAATTGAAGTTGATAAAGCCAAAGTTGAAGCGATCCAGAGTTGGCCGACCCCTAACTCGGTCACACAGGTACGTAGTTTTCTCGGACTTGCTGGATTCTACCGGCGGTTCGTGAAGGATTTTAGCACCATCGCAGCACCGCTCAATGAACTCACAAAGAAAAATGTGCCATTTGTTTGGAGCGACACACAAGAGGAAGCCTTCACTATTCTTAAAGATAAGCTTACACACGCCCCTTTGCTGCAATTACCTGATTTCAATAAGATGTTTGAATTAGAATGTGATGCTATCGGCATTGGTTTAGGTGGTGTTCTATTGCAAGAAGGCAAACCAGTAGCATACTTTAGTGAAAAACTTAGTGGGCCTAGTCTGAATTATTCAACATATGATAAAGAACTTTATGCACTAGTTCGGACTTTGGAGACATGGCAACATTATTTATGGCCTAAGGAGTTTGTTATACATTCTGATCATGAATCACTCAAGCATATTAGAAGTCAAAGCAAACTGAACCGTAGACATGCAAAATGGGTTGAATTTATTGAATCTTTTCCTTATGTTATTAAGCACAAGAAAGGGAAGGAGAATGTTATTGCCGATGCATTTTCTAGACGCTATACCATGTTATCACAACTTGACTTCAAAATTTTTGGACTTGAAACTATAAAAGAGCAATACGCTAATGATGTCGATTTTAAAGATATATTGCTCAATTGCAGAGAGGGTAGAACTTGGAACAAGTTCGTCGTTAATGACGGATTTGTTTTTTGTGCTAATAAGCTATGCATCCCAGATAGCTCTGTTCGTCTTCTATTGTTACAGGAGGCGCATGGCGGAGGACTTATGGGACATTTCGGTGTCAAGAAGACAGAAGACATCCTTGCTGGTCATTTCTTCTGGCCAAAAATGAGAAGGGATGTGGAGAGATATGTTGCACGCTGCACAACATGCCACAAAGCTAAGTCACGATTGAACCCACATGGTTTATATATGCCTCTTCCTGTTCCTAGCACTCCTTGGGAAGATATATCTATGGACTTTGTATTAGGACTGCCTAGAACACGACGGTGGAGGGATAGTATATTTGTTGTTGTCGATCGATTCTCTAAGATGGCACATTTTATACCTTGTCATAAAAGTGACGATGCTACTCACATTTCTGATTTGTTCTTTAAAGAAGTAGTTCGTTTACATGGGGTGCCAAATACAATTGTTTCAGACCGTGACACAAAATTTCTTAGCCACTTTTGGAGGGTGTTGTGGACACAATTGGGGACTAAGCTTTTATTTAGTACTACATGTCATCCTCAAACAGATGGTCAAACTGAAGTGGTTAATCGAACATTGTCTACTATGCTTAGGGCTGTTTTGAAAAAGAACTTAAAAATGTGGGAAGAATATTTACCTCATGTAGAGTTTGCTTATAATCATTCAGTTCATTCTACCATAAAGTGATGCCCTTTTGAGATTGTTTATGGATTTAAACCTCGTGCGCCTATTGATTTATTACCTATTCCATCTTCGGAGAAGGTAAACCTTGATGCTAAAGAACGTGCTGAGATAGTATTGAAAATGCATGAGATGACTAAGAAAAATATTGAACGCATGAATGCCAAGTATAAACTTGCTGGTAGTCAGGGTAGGAAAAGTATTGTGTTTGAACCAGGTGATTTAGTATGGTTACATTTGCGAAAAGACCGCTTCCCTGATTTAAGAAAGTCAAAGTTAATGCCTCGTGCAGATGGACCTTTTAAAGTGCTTGAAAAAATTAACGAGAATGCATATAAGCTTGATTTGCCTGCAGAATTTTGGGTTAGTCCCATCTTTAACGTTGCAGATTTAAAGCCTTATTTGGGTGAGGACGATGAGATACCATCGAGGACGACTTCGATTCAAGAAGGGGGGAATGATGAGGACATCTCTTCTGCCGTTAAACCCGCCGCGACTCCTTCATCAATTCCGTCGGGACCTATGACTAGAGCCCGTATGAGACAGATAAATGGCCAGGTACTATCGCTCATTTATACATATGATTTAGCTGACGAGAATATGATATTACGCTCATATTTCGATTTACTTGTACTCAGAAACGAAGGTGTTGAAGATCTGACGAGAGAAAGTAATATAAAGCCAGGAGATGGAAAATGTTGCACGTTGACTACACCAGCAGGAGCACTATTGCATGCAAGAACCAATCGAACCATCTATGCTCCATGCTACGTACATGCAAAAGGAGAGAAGGAGGAAGCCACGTACACACAAGCCCACCTCATCAAATAAGGAAGGAAACCATACAATATTCTATCTACATGTGGGCCGGCGTGATGATGATAATTTTTTCCTTCAAATCGTAGCAGTGTTGGACACGTCAATGCGTAGCTCCTAGGCAGCGGCCGTACGGACTTAATAAATAGTTAGCGTTCATCTAGGTTTAGACTCGGGTTTTATTGTATTGTCTAGCTTTCGCTACAATTCGCATCTACGAGACGTGTAGGACTACCGCCTTGTCAGATCCACAATGGAACCCTAAATTTTGATCTAGTTCATGTGCTTAATTTTTCATCCGCAATTTCAGTTGCAATTCACCTTTGTTCTTGCCTGTTCTTCGGTTGCTTGCAGGAACTCGAATCTCGTTGTTCAGGTTGATCGTGCCTACGGCAAGGTCAATAACCATCGGAGATTGGTTTAGCGATTGTCGAGGTGTATCGTCGGGTACAGTATAGCCGGATCGTCAAGGTCAAAATCCACCAAATCGATAGTTATCCCCACTCTCATCGAAAGATCGGGCCGCCGTCACATCACCTTCTCTGAAGACAATATCTGCCAAAACTGGGAGGAGTGTGGACAAACCCAAAATCTGTGAAGAACCGTTTCCTCCCTTCTGCAGGCTGCACAAAAAACACCTGGCTTGATCCGGCATCGATGAAGCTCATGACCCACTGCCAGGCCATTCCGGATCATTCTCCAAACATGAATTTTAGCCTTCCCCGGCGCATTCGTGCTCCACAAGCCAAGATACCCTTTATGTTCCTGAACCGAAGAAGATGAGGCCGGCCGTCCAGTCCTCACGCGCCTCAGAGAAACCGCCAAATGATATGCCGACCTCACACTGAACACTCCATTCTTGGTACCGTTCCACGCCAAGTAGTCATCCGCGCCAACACCCCCCACAGCTATTTGCTTGATGTCATCAGCATCCGAAGGAGTGAACATGGCCTCAACCTTGTGCATATCCCAGCCCGAACCCTCCTCATCCAGCAAGTCAGCCACCTTGGTTATGCCCGGCAGATATATCTGACCCAGTGGTCGTAAGGAGCCCTGCCGCCGGATCCAATTATCATGATGGATGCACGTATATGTCGAGACTCATGATTGATGGATGGATATAGAGATACGAGGGCGTGCACAGTATTTATAGGGAGAGGTTCCAGCGGAGGTGGAGAACGTTTCTTCTATGTGTAACATACCCATGGATTGATTTTCACGTTTGCAGTAGTAATGTTTTTGGGTCGGTTAATTATCTGGGTATCGTTGCAGAGATGGATTTTCGAGTTTGGCCATTTTTAGAGACCCCAATTTGTCTTTTTTGCTGAGAGCTCCTCAGATGTTCAAATGATATGAAAATTGGAGCGTACCTCAAGCATCAAATAGTCTACCTCACAAAAAATTGTTTCTTTTTTGAATTTTTCTAGTATTTGTTTTGATTTTTTTGTCAGCGCGGGTGCAGAGATGGATTTTCGAGTTTACAGCCTTGTTGTTTTCTCTACTGCAAAATGCATTTGCAACTAGCAGTGAATTGCCAAAACGATGCTATGGATGGACTCCCCCCTATTTCAGGTTTATAAGAAACTTGATCTTGGAAAACTTATACTTAATGATATATCTTTGCAAATGGCTCACTAATCCACTGTTGCCCTTGTGGGAATTTGTGGAGATCTTGTTGTTGTTGTTGTTGTTGTTGTTGTTGTTGTTGTTGTTGCAAATGTTGATATTGACAAGCTTTGTAGTATATCTGCTATTTTGGGAAGGCCATTTCTTAACACTGCAATGGTTGTTATTGACTGTACTGAAGATAATGTTACTTTGAGGTAAAAATACATAATAAATTCGAGTCATTGATTTGATTAAGTAGTGGTCTGATTAATTCTTACCTTCTTATCTCCCATGTGAAAAGAGAGGGTAAGAAGGAGCCTATTAAGAGCATGGTTAATAGTAGAGCCGGCTACCAGCTCTATAATGTTGCCATGTCACTCTTAGCCTTCCTACAAGAAATCCCATACAGTAAAGCTAGCTGTAGGCATTGGCTGTAGCATTTATTATTTACATGCATGAGAAAGAGGAAGACACAGCTGATTGGAGAGGAGGAAGGAGCGGCAGCCTTTAACCCATGCATGCAGTTCTTTCTCTTGAGTACTGCGCTGTAGCCGAGCGATGAGTGAATCGCCCGCTCCCTTCTCTCTTCTGTCTTCTCTTTCCTCAGCTGGATTTTTTCTGACGTGGAATGGCTTGTAGCCGGCTGACTAGACGCTATTGTACTTGCTATAAAATTACTCTACTTTTAATGCTGACAAGCAACATACATTCTACTACTTCCCAAGGAAAGTTGTGAATCCTAATAAGTATTGTCCACGTCCAAAAAGGGTGATGACTATTACCATTGGAAGCTTTGATTGTCCTATGCCTCCTATCAAGAAGAAATATCAAACTATTATGATAGGATCCATTCATTCCCAGGTGGATGTCACATAAAAGAATTATTGTTTATTTGATGGTCTTATGATTTTTGCTATTATGCAAAGGTTATTGATAAGGACTAATCACCCTCATGAATAAATCATTTACATAATGGCAAAACCATTGACATCACTTTTCTTCTTCCTTTTAATTTTACTTCCCTTCCTTACTAGTCAATTAAATTATTCAGAATAATTTTTTCAGCAAAGTGGAAATGTCATTTTCAATGTTTTGAAGAAAATCGCCATTTTTTTGCAAAAATAAAAGAAAATTAGTTTGGGCATTTACGACCATAAAGGGACCCAAAAAGTGAAGAAGGGTCACCTGCCCCTGTGGGCTGCCTAGGCACCTGGTGGGCCTAGGCGCCTAGGGGCCCACATAGGGTACCACATGTGGTGCTGGTGACCAGGAGCACCGATTGAAATAACCGAACCCAGTGCAAAACAATGGCTCTTTGCTATGATTGAATTAATGCCACATTTTTTCACCCTTGTCGTAACTCTCTAGGTCATATGGTGGGCAAGGAGGAAAGCCATTCATGAACATGTTTTTCAAAGTCCTTTATCTACGAACCTGTTCGTGAAAAGGTTCATTCATGAACTTGGGAATGTCAAAGCGAAGCCAGCTAATACAAGAAGTACACATGTCATAATGCCACAAAGGAGGACCCTTATGGAAGCTCCGCCGGCAGGATATGCAAAGATACATGTGGATGCAGGTTTGGCCCGAGAGGGAGAAGGAGGGACCACAACGGAGGTGTGCAAGGACTTGGGCAACCTCTTTCTAGAGTCATTAGCACTCGTGGTTCATGGCGTTCGTGATGCGGCAACGTCGGAAGCAATCACGTGTAGGGAGGCCCTCTCCCTAGTCGAAGACCTCCTCCTTTGTGACTTCGTCATTACAACTGACTGCAAGCAGGTTTTGAAAGATATTGAAAAGGGTTGCAATGGAAGCCTGATGACCCACAAATATACGGGATCAATTGTAGCTCTTTCCGATAAGTAAGAGTGTCGAACCCAACGAGGAGCAGAAGGAAATGACAAGTAGTTTTCAATAAGGTGATGTCTGCCAGTGCTGAAACTGTAAGTAGCGAGTAGTTTGATAGCAAGATAATTTGTAACGAGCGAGTAACGATAATAGTAACAAGTATGCAGCAAGGTAGCCCAATCCTTTTGAGGCAAAGGACATGCCAAAATGGTCTCTTATAATAAGCAAAGAATTCTTGAGGGTACACGGGAATTTCATCTAGTCACTTTCATCATGTTGGTTTGATTTGTGTTCGCTACTTTGATAATTTGATATGTGGGTGGACCGGTGCTTAGGTGATGTTCTTACTTGAACAAACCTCCTACTTATGATTAACCCTCCCGCAAGCATCCGCAACTACGAGAAAAGTAATAAGAATAAATTCTAACCATAGCATTAAACTCTAGGATCCAATCGGTCCCTTACGGAATAGCGCATAAATTGAGATTTAAGTTTCCGTCACTCTCGCAACCCATCATCTATTTGCTAATCCACAATGCATTACCTTAGGCCCAAATTGAAGGAAATATGCCCTAGAGGCAATAATAAAGTTATTATTTATTTCCTTATATCATGATAAATGTTTATTATTCATGCTAGAATTGTATTAACCGGAAACATGATACATATGTGAATACATAGACAAACAGAATGTCATTAGTATGCCTGTACTTGACTAGCTCGTTGATCAAAGATGGTTATGTTTCCTAGCCATAGACATGAGTTGTCATTTGATTAATGGGATCACATCATTAGGAGAATGATGTGATTGACTTGACCCATTCCGTTAGCTTAGCACTTGATCGTTTAGTATGCTGCTATTGCTTTCTTCATGACTTATACATGTTCCTATAACTATGAGATTATGCAACTCCCGTTTACCGGAGGAACACTTTGTGTGCTACCAAACGTCACAACGTGACTGGGTGATTATAAAGGTGCTCTACAGGTGACGGTGTCCTGGACTAGGGGGTACTCACCACGTCATCTCCGATCTGTTAGATTGGGCCGAGGACCCCCATGGCCGTATACTCATGGGCCAGTTCGAACAGCTGCCGCATACAAGGAAGATTCCACAAGACTTGGCGATCAAGACAAGGACTCCTCCCCACCAGCGTATTCGGCTAGGACTCTTGTTATCCTAGGCCTCTGGTGCATTATATAAACCAAGGCCAGGCTAATCGATAGATCATATACATACAATCATACCATAGGCTAGCTTTTAGGGTTCAGCCTCTCTGATCTCGTGGTAGATCTACTCTTGTACTACCCATATCATCAATATTAATCAAGCATGACGTAGGGTTTTACCTCCATCAAGAGGGCCTGAACCTGGGTAAAACATTGTGTCCCCTGCCTCCTGTTACCATCCGGCCTAGACGCACAGTTCGGGACCCCCTACCCGAGATCCGCCGATTTTGACACCGACATTGGTGCTTTCATTGAGAGTTCCGCTGTGTGATCGGCAAAAGGATCGATGGCTCGCCTGCAGATCAACTGCGACTTCAGCATCTTCGTCACCAGCTTGACTGGTCACCTTGGTTCGACCAAGAACTGCGCCCCGTGTTCGGATCACCATGTTCGGACGAGGTCCTTCATCAAACATCAACTCCGATCTCTATCAAGATCACGGAGGAATCATCCATGGAGCTCGGGGGCTCAACGTCAACATTGCCCTCAAGCGACCGTGCTGTTTTTCTGGACAGCGAACTCGTATCTGCCGCCACCACCTCCTCGAGTATCGCTTTGACGATCGCTTTGGTGGAATTGTGCGGAATTGAGTCTACAACAACCCTGGAAAATTTCGTTGAGTTCCGATGGAGGAATCTCTGGCAATCCACGATATACCGGAGCCCTGTCAAATCTGGACGGGAATCTGGATGAGTTTAGGGCATGGTGTCCAGCTTCTAGATCGGACGTCCTTTGGAAGATCCAACCGTTGATCGGCTGCAGAAATCCTATATCTACCACCTCTCAAAATTTCAGCTCGATCCGACCGTCCAAACTTCGGAAACCTTCCAATTAGTGCATCACTTTTCGGATCTGTTTTCTGCGCGAAAACGAATCCGACCCGAGTTCGTCTTTTTATGAATAGGATTTCGGACATCCCTTTTGAAGGAAGTTTTGTATGGGGTATTGTGTTTTGTTCCCGAACACATCCCACTAACTTTAAGATCTTTTGAACATGATCTTCAACATCATGCTGGTGTCAAACCAGTCCGGCAATATTACTCCACGGCCGCCGACCTACGCTAGACACGTCGTCACTTTGTTGAGCCAAGCTCAACTTCTTCAGATCATCATCTTGGCAAGCTGAACAAGAGTCTGGCATCGCGAAGGATAAATCATCACCAACATCGCTGCCCCATGGATTACACGGAGCGGGCATACCGGCATCGCCGCACGGTCGCTTCATCAAGCCGGCATCAACCACGTCACGACCTGCATCGACATGGACGCACTATTGCTTCTTCAAGCTGGTGTCCATCACGCCGACCTACTTCGACTCATCGGCTGACATCGAGGCTTCGACATCTCGGCTGGACCGGGGGCTTCGTCATCTCTTCATCAACCTACTCCGGACACTTCGGCGTCACTAGCCGACCAGCTCCGTCACGTTAGCTGGGCCGAGAGCTTTGCCTCGGCGAGCCAACCTTTGCCAGCATTGCCATGCCGTCGTTTTATCGCTCATCAGGCAATGGGTGTGCGGAGCGAGTCCCAATTTTGGGAATCACCTTCCTTCGGATTGCTACAACAAATAAACCAGGTGCTATTAATCCTAGTATTTTTTGCTTGTTTGGGTTCATTTTTCCCAAGGAATTATTACTCTGGTTTGTCCATCATATGTACACAGGTCTATCAAATGGTGGACGCATTAACGACAGTCGCATGGTGGTTCGGTCAGTTTCCGTACATTGTCCGACGAACGCCGCATCCGGAGCTCGGACCGACCTGCGAATTCAGGCTTTGCCACGCCTTTACCGCATCACGCTGACGCCCTGCATCGACATTGACTTTGGCGCCAGACCATATTTCTTTTATTACTCACTTTGCATAAATTATTTATTATGCAACAATTTTTTTAATTATCATTATTACTATTATCTCCGGTTTGCACTATTTTTTGTGCACAGGAAAATGATCCGGGGACTTCGGCGTCACTCTGTCGGTCTGCATTGACCGTGCTATGTCACCACTTCGGCGTGTCGAGCTCTCCGCTCCGCCACCTCGGGACCGTCTTGGGGATGGAACCTTGCCCCGCATCAAGCTCGGACCACGTCATCAATACCGAACACATTAACCAGCTAAGTCGCTTTCATGCTCAAAGCTTTAATTTCTAACTTGTGTTCGGTTTGACCAAGCATTATACTTTTTTGGAAAAAAGTTGCTTGTAAAAAATTTCCTTGTCCAAACTTTGTTTGTGATGCATAAATTCAAATACCCAATTCACTTGGGGGCTTCCTTCATGAAGTTTTTCCTCTTGCATATGATTATACTTGTACGGCTTCGTTCCTTGTTCGTGTATTACGCCACAATATGCACCATATTGACTTAAGCGATTTGCAAGCTGGGTTGCCTCGCTCCTGTGTTTACCCCTATGTTCCCGATTGTTCGGCTAGGGAGTAAAGGGAGCACCTGTCCGATTGTCACGATCGGGTCATCCGAGCCGGACCTCAGACTGGGTGAAGCCGAAAGCTAGCGCTCTTATAGTTTTCAATGATGGTCAGCACACAACGGAACTCATGAGTACAAAAAATCTATTGCACAAGTCTCATAATAAAAATGAGCACCAAAGAAAGGTATCGGTGGGGGTACTATTTTCTTCGAAGATGCTTCTTACACTTCAAAGTAATATAGCATAAGTTCCCTGAGCGTGCTTTGTCTGTTACAGCCTTATGGCCTGATTGCCTGGTTATTGGAAACACCGTCGATATTCTCGACAGATGGAGTACATAACACTTTTCGGTCCTTGACCGAAGAGGGAGAAGCTGACGGTCGGTTAAGACGCGTTTAAAGTTCGGTTGAACATAGATATGATATAAGTACGTCGGTACATGCAATCATTTTTTTACCCAAGTCACTTGGGGGCTCTTAAATTTATATGAGCCATTTTATTATAAGTGTTCTTCTTCTTAGTCGTTGCAAAGTTTTATTATTATTATTATTATTATTATTATTATTATCTATCACTCCTTTTTTTGACACGAGCGTGTGGTCACTAGCCGGGGGAGCCTAATTTCTCTCTCAAAGCCACTAGAGTTTAGTTTGCTAAACTGGCCTAATGAGAAGCACTCCGCCCTCGGGATAGGAGGTTGAAGCCATAGGCTGACCCGCTTGAAGTCTTGAGATAGGATGTATCATGTTAAAGCACGACAGAAGCACTTCTTTTGCTAAGGCCAATTTTCGGATTGGCACCGAACACTTGATCTTGTTCGGACGTCAAGTTTTTACTGACGTTTTTTGGTTTTCCAAGCTTATGGCACTTTTAAACTATTTGTGTGTTTTCAGCACAAGTCTCGCAGTGCAACGCCGGACACCTTTAGAGATTCGGCAAAACATTCTCGGATATTGCTATATATGCATCGGTTTCGAATTGTGTCTTCGGTCAATAGTTGGGTTGCCCGGCTCCTGCACTTGCCTCCTACGTTCCGCTTTGTTCGGCTAGGTGTGCAAAGGGAGAACCACTGTGATTGTGCTGCCAGCTCACATGGTTAAGCACATCAGTGGAGAAAGCCGAAAACTGACTGTCACAATAAGCATAAACTGGTCAGCGATCTGATGACTGTGTTAAATGATGGGCCATTCATCACAATGGCCGAAGTGTTTACGGCTTGACCTCGACTGTCGCCGAACACTACCGGGGGCTATTAACTGGCCTCCCAAACTAAATCCTTGATATTTTGCTCTTACATTAGAGCTGAGGTTTCATGATCGTGCTTAGCATGACAACCCAAAGAAAGGAACCGATAGCGGAACTATTTTCTTTGGAAGACATTTCTTATGTTAAACAGTAATATAACATATCTCTCTGTGTACCTTTGTTTATAAAACCATGTGGCCAGATTGCCTTGTTTGTCGTAAATCTTTGCCGTCATAAAGGCTTTATAAAGTAGGACAAACACTCCTCGGCTACTGGCCGAGGAGGTGGAAGCCGATGGTCGGTCAACAAAGTTTTGTACAATGCGGATCCGAGCATTAATGACGTAAAGTACTTGGATACATAGAGTCATTACACATAATTTGTGATTTTACTCTGGATATCGATCCTTAATTCGGCCACCCGTGCCCGCATTAAGGCTCGGGGGCTACTGGGCTTCAGGCTTATCATTTACTAATATTAAAGGGGTTTATCGATCCCCTGATCTGGTGTTGCCACCCGACCAGTGTCTCGGGGGCTACTGCATTGCCTATTCAATGCAGAAAATTTGAAGTGCAATACAATTGCCAAGGATATTTTGATCCTCGGGTTGGTCGGCTGCACCCAACCTGAGTCTCGAGGAGTGAGCATGCCGCTTTTAGTGTCCCAAAGTATTCTGCCGAGCTAGGATTTGATCCTCAGGCCGATTTTGCAAATCAACCTGAGTCTCAGCGGCTACTGGGATCAGCGGTCTTATGTCATCCTTCATGTGCATCTCTGGTTTTAGACCTATACCCACCTTGAGGGCTACTGGCTATATATCTCGATAGAGAATAAATTGCACCAATCAAAAATATTGACAAAAATCGGCCCACATTCGGGGTGGTGCACCACCTCGGAAGCAATCCGTCATAAAGCTCGGGCGCTAGTGGCTGGCTCCATAGAGGGCATTCCTGGCATTAAGCTTGGCTAAACTCCTTCAAACTTCTTTGAACCAAGGTGATTTATGACACCTCGGATACAGTCCGGCGTTGGAGCTCCGATATAGTCCGGCGTTGGAGCTCGGATACATAGTCCGGCGTCGGAGCTCGGATATAGTCTGGCGTTGGAGCTTGGATACATAGTACAGCGTTGGAGCTCGCATACATTCCGGCATTAGAGCTGGGAAGCGGTCCGGCATTGGTTCTCGGTTGCAAAAGATACCTCGAATGCAGTCCGGCGTTGGAGCTCGGATGCAAGAGGACGCTGCCGCCCAGGAACAACTTCAAACCCGAGGTGTGGCATAAAAATAACAAGGCATTGATAAAGGCCGGAAACTTAAAGGGGCTCCTCGGATACCCGACGTGTAAACTCATCGAATGCATTTCGGCGATCCTCAAGATCGAAGATGAGAAGATTTGTTGAACCAGTTTTCAAGACCGACGACCAAAGATGAAGAACGGTTCGGAAGAATCGAGGAGCGTCCCTAACTTGAAGACCGGTTCAGGGGGCTACTGGCGGTGTCCTGGACTAGGGGGTACTCACCACGTCATCTCCCGATCTGTTAGATTGGGCCGAGGACCCCCATGGCCGTATACTCATGGGCCAGTTCGGACAGCTGCCGCATACAGGGAAGATTCCACAAGACTTGGCGATCAAGACAAGGATTCCTCCCCACCGGCGTATTCGGCTAGGACTCTTGTTATCCTAGGCCTCTTGTGCATTATATAAACCGAGGCCAGGCTAGTCGATAGATCATATACATACAATCATACCATAGGCTAGCTTCTAGGGTTTTGCCTCTCTGATCTCATGGTAGATCTACTCTTGTACTACCCATATCATCAATATTAATCAAGCAGGACGTAGGGTTTTACCTCCATCAAGAGGGCCTGAACCTGGGTAAAACATTGTGTCCCCTGCCTCCTGTTACCATCCGGCCTAGACGCACAATTCGGGACCCCCTACCCGAGATCCGCCGGTTTTGACACCGACAACAGGTGTCTCCAAAGGTACTTGTTGGGTTGGCGTATTTCGAGATTAGCATTTGTCACTCCGATTGTCGGAGAGGTATCTCTGGGCCCACTCGGTAATGCACATCACTATAAGCCTTGCAAGCATTGTAACTAATGAGTTAGTTGCGGGATGATGCATTACAGAACGAGTAAAGAGACTTGCCGGTAACAAGATTGAACTAGGTATTGAGATACCGACGATCGAATCTCGGGCAAGTAACATAACGATGACAAAGGGAATAATGTATGTTGTTATGCGGTTTGATCGATAAAGATCTTCGTAGAATATGTGGGAGCCAATATGACCATCCAGGTTCCGCTATTGGTTATTGACCGGAGACGTGTCTCGGTCATATCTACATAGTTCTCGAACCTGTAGGGTCCGCACGCTTAAAGTTTCGGTGACGATTGCATTATGAGTTTTTGTGTTTTGATGTACCGAAGGTAGTTTGGAGTCTCGGATATGATCATGGACATGACAAGGAGTCTCAAAATGGTCGAGACATAAAGATCGATATATTGGACGACTATGTTCAGACAACGGAATGGTTTCGGGGAGTTTCGGACATATACCGGAGTACCGGGGGGTTACCGGAACCCCCCGGGGAGTTTAATGGGCCAAGATGGGCCTTAGTGGAGAAGAGGAGGGGCAGGTAGGGCAGGCCGAGCGCCCCCTCCCCCTCTAGTCCGAATTGGACAAGGAGGGGGGGCGCCCCCTTTCCTTCCACTCTCTCCTTCCCTTCCTTTCCTCCCTCCTACTCCAACTAGGAAAAGAGGGAGTCCTACTCCCGGTGGGAGTAGGACTCCTCCCTGGCCGGCCGCCTCCTCCCCCTGGTCCTTTATATACAGGGGCAGGGGGGCACCTCTAGACACAACAATTGATCTCTTGACCTCTTAGCCGTGTGTGGTGCCCCCCTCCACCATATTCCACCTCGATGATATCATAGCGGTGCTTAGGCGAAGCCCTACGTCAGTAGCAACATCATCACCGTCACCACGCAGTCGTGCTGACGGAACTCTCCTGTGAAGCTTTGCTGGATCGGAGTTCGTGGGACGTCATCGAGCTGAACGTGTGCTGAACTCGGAGGTGCCGTACGTTCGGTACTTGGATCGGTGGGATCGTGAAGACGTACGACTACATCATCCGCGTTGTGCTAACGCTTCCACTTTTGGTCTACGAGGGTATGTAGACAACACTCTCCCCTCTCATTGCTATGCATCACCATGAACCTATGTGTGTGTAGGAATTTTTTTGAAATTACTACGTTCCCCAATAGTGGCATCCGAGCCTGGTTTTATGCGTAGATGTTATATGCACAAGTAGAACACAAGTGAGTTGTGGGCGATACAAGTCATACTGCTTACCAGCATGTCACACTTTGATTCGGCTGTATTGTTGGATGAAGCGGCCCGGACCGACATTACGCGTACGTTTACGCAAGACTGGTTCTACCGACATGCTTTGCACACAGGTGGCTGGTGTTGGGGAACGTAGTAATTTCAAAAAAATTCCTACGCACACGCAAGATCATGGTGATGCATAGCAACGAGAGGGGAGAGTGTTGTCTACGTACCCTCGTAGACCGGTCGCGGAAGCGTTATATCAACGCGGTTGATGTAGTCGTATGTCTTCACGTCCAACCGATCCAAGTACAGAAAGCACGGCACCTCCGAGTTCTGCACACGTTCGGCTCGGTGACGTTCTCGCCTTCTCGATCCAGCAAGAGGGGCGAAGTAGTAGATGAGTTCCGGCAGCACGACGGCGTGGTGACGGTGCTGGTGAAGAACAATCTCCACAGGGCTTCGCCTAAGCACTACGAAAACTGTGATGGAGGATAAACTAGAGGGGACGGGGTTGCCGGCACACAGCTTGGTGTTTCTTGATGTGTCTTTGGTGCTAGCCCAACCCCTCTATTTATATGTTGAGCCCTGGGGTCGAAACTTGGAGTAAAAGCCTCCTCAAAGTTGGTTTCACCTGAAAGGCAAGAGTCCTTCTCGGACTCCAGGGCTAGACGCCAGGGTTCCCGGCGTCTACCCCCTAGACGCCAGGGTTCCTGGCGTCTAGCCTCTGGTCTCCGCAAAGCTTCCTTTTGCACTTTCCAAAAGCCTCGTGGGCTTTCCCCTTTGGCCCAGATAAAGTGTTCTCATGCCCAAACATTTCGGGAAACATCAGGAACCCCTTCTGGTGAATTCCGGAACCCTTCCGGAGATCAAACACTACTATCCACATATCAATCTTTACTTCCGGACCATTCCGGAGTTCCTCGTCATATCTGTGATCTCATCCAAAACTCCGAACAACATTCGGTCACCAACATACATAACTCATAGTACTATATCGTCAACGAACGTTAAGCGTGCGGACCCTACGGGTTCGAGAACTATGTAGACATGACCGAGACACCTCTCTTGTCAATAACCAATAGAGGGACCTGGATGCCCATATTGGCTCCTACATATTCTTCGAAGATCTTTATCGGTCAGACCGCATAACAACATACGTTGTTCCCTTTGTCATCAGTATGTTACTTGCCCGAGATTCGATCGTCGGTATCTCAATACCTAGTTCAATCTCGTTACCGGCAAGTCTCTTTACTCGTTCCATAATACATCATCCCGCAACTAACTCATTAGTTGCAATGCTTGCAAGGCTTATAGTGATGTGCATTACCGATTGGGCCCAGAGATACCTCTCCGACAATCGGAGTGACAAATCCTAATCTCGAAATACGCCAACCCAACAAGTACCTTTGGAGACACCTGTAGAGCATCTTTATAATCACCCAGTTACGTTGTGACGTTTGGTGGCACACAAAGTGTTCCTCCGGTAAACGGGAGTTGCATAATCTCATAGTCATAGGAACATGTATAAGTCATGAAGAAAGCAATAGCAACAAACTAAACGATCAAGTGCTATGCTAACGGAATGGGTCAAGTCAATCACATCATTCTCCTAATTATGTGATCCCATTAATCAAATGACAACTCATGTCTATGGTTAGGAAACATAACCATCTTTGATCAACGAGCTAGTCAAGTAGAGGCATACTAGTGACACTCTGTTTGTCTATGTATTCACACATGTATTATGTTTCTGGTTAATACAATTCTAGCATGAATAATAAACATTTATCATGATATAAGGAAATAAATAATAACTTTATTATTGCCTCTAGGGCATATTTCCTTCAGCTGGCGGGTGTCAGTTTCTCCAACTTTAGTTGAACCGAGTGTGGTTACGCCCGGTCCTTGAAGGTTAAAACAACACTAACTTGACGAACTATCATTGTGGTTTTGATGCGTAGGTAAGAACAGTTCTTGCTCAGCTCGTAGCAGCCACGTAAAACTTGCAACAACAAAGTAGAGGACGTCTAACTTGTTTTTGCAGGGCATGTTGTGATGTGATATGGTCAAGACGTGATGAGATATAAGTTGTTGTATGAGATGATCATGTTTTGTTGAAGTTATCGGCAACTAGCAGAAGCCTTATGGTTGTCTCTTTATTACATAAGATGCAAGTGCCAAATAATTGCTTTACTTTATCGCATGATCAATTAGATGATTAGAGGGATGTCTATCTAAGTGGGAGTTCTTAAGTAATTTGATTAATTGAACTTTAATTTATCATGAACTTAGTCCTGGTAGTATTAGCATATCTATGTTGTAGATCAATAGCTCGCGTTTAACTCCCCTGTTTTATTTTTGATATGTTCCTAAAGAAAACTAAGTTGAAAGATGTTAGTAGCAATGATGCAGATTGGATCCGTGATCTAAGGATTATCCTCATTGCTGCACAGAAGAATTATGTCCTTGATGCACCGCTAGGTGACAGACCTATTGCAGGAGCAGATGCAGACGTTATGAACGTTTGGCTAGCTCAATATGATGACTACTTGATAGTTCAGTGCACCATGCTTAACAGCTTAGAATCGGGACTTCAAAGATGTTTTGAACGTCATGGATCATATGAGATGTTCCAGGAGTTGAAGTTAATATTTCAAGAAAATACCCGAGTGGAGAGATATGAAGTCTCCAACAAGTTCTATAGCTAAAAGATGGAGGAGAATAGCTCAAGCAGTGAGCATGTGCTCAGATTGTCTGGGTACTACAATCGCTTGAATCAAGTGGGAGTTAATCTTCCAGATAAAATAGTGATTGACAAAATTCTCTAGTCACCATCACCAAGTTAGTAGAACTTTGTGATAAACTATAGTATGCAAGGGATGACGTAAACGATTCCCGAGATTTTCATGATGATGAAATCGATGAAGGTAGAAATCAAGAATGAGCATCAAGTGTTGATGATTAACAAGACCACTATTTTCAAGAAAAGGGCAAAGGGAAAGAAAGGGAACTTCAAGAAGAACGGCAAGCAAGTTGCTGCTCAAGTGAAGAAGCCCAAGTCTGGACCTAAGCCTGAGACTAATAAGTGCTTCTACTGCAAAGGGACTGGTCACTGGAAGCGGAAATGCCCTGAATATTTAGTGGATAAGAAGGATGGCAAAGTGAACAAGGGTATATTTGATATACAGGTTATTGATGTGTACCTTACTAGTATTTACAGTAGCCCTTGGGTATTTGATACTTGTTCGGTTGCTAAAAATTAGTAACTCGAAATAGGAGTTACAGAATAAATAGAGACTAGTTAAGGGTGAAGTGGCGATGTGTGTTGGAAGTGGTTCCAAGATTGATATGATCATCATCGCACACTCCCTATACTTTCGGGATTGGTGTTAAACCTAAATAAATGTTATTTGGCGTTTGCGTTGAGCATGAATATGATTTGATCATGTTTATTGCAATATGGTTATTCATTTAAAACCAGAGAATAATTGTTGTTCTGTTTACATGAATAAAACCTTCGATGATCATACACCCAATAAAATAGTTTGTTGGATCTCGATCGTAGTGATACACATATTCATAATATTGATGCCAAAAGATGCAAAGTTGATAATGATAGTGCAACTTATTTGTGGCACTTCCGTTTAGGTCATATCGGTGTAAAGCACATGAAGAAAATCCATGCTGATGGGCTTTTGGAACCACTTGATCATGAATCAGTTGATGCTTGCGAACCATGCCTCATGGGTAAGATGACTAAGACTCCGTTCTCCGGAACAATGGAGCGAGCAACAGACTTGTTGGAAATAAAACATACTGATGTATGCAGTCGATGAGTGTTGAGGCTCGTGGCGGGTATCATTATTTTTCTGACCTTCACAGATGATTTGAGCAGATATGGGTATATCTACTTGAAGAAACATAAGTCTGAAACATTTGAAAAGTTCAAAGAATTTCAGAGTGAACTGGAAAATCATCGTAACAAGAAAATAAAGTTTCTATGATCTGATGGCAGAGGCGAATATTTGAGTTACGAGTTTGGCCTTCAATTAAAACAATGTGGAATAGTTTCACAAACTCATGCCACCTGGAACACCACAGCGTAATGGTGTGTCCGAACGTCATAACCATACTTTATTTGATATAATGCAATCTATGATGTCTCTTACCGATTTACGACTATCGTTTTGGGGTTATGCATTAGAGACAACTGCATTCACATTAAAAAGGGCACCATCTAAATCCGTTGAGACGACACCGTATGAACTGTGGTTTAGCAAGAAACCTAAGCTGTTGTTTCCTAAAGTTTGGGGTTGCGATGCTTATGTGAAAATAACTGTTGGGTACACCTTCTATCACAGATCCGAAGGCAAGATATTTGTTGCCGAGAATGGATCCTTTCTAGAGAAGGAGTTTCTCTCGAAAGAAGTGAGTGGGAGGAAAGTAGAACTTGATGAGGTAACTGTACCTGCTCCCTTATTGGAAAGTAATTCATCACAAGAAACTGTTTCTGTGACTCCTACACGAATTAGTGAGGAAGCTAATGATGATGATCATGTAACTTCAGATCAAGTTACTACTGAACCTCGTAGGTCAACCAGAGTGAGATCCGCACCAGAGTGGTACGGTAATCCTGTTCTGAAGGTCATGTTAATTGACCATGACGAACCTACGAACTATGAGGAAGCGATGATGAGCCCAGATTCTGCGAAATGGCTTGAGGCCATGAAATCTGAGATGGGATCCATGTATGAGAACAAAGTGTGGACTTTGGTTGACTTTCCCGATGATCGGCAAGCCATAGAAAATAAATGTATCTTCAAGAGGAAGACATACGCTGATAGTAGTGTTACTATCTACAAAGCTAGACTTGTTAAAAAAGGTTTTGACAAAGTTCAAGGTGTTGACTATGATGATATTTTCTCACTTGTAGCGATGCTTAAGTCTGTCCGAATCATGTTAGCAAATTGCCATCTATGGACTGGTGCAAGCACCTCAGAGTTGGAATATATGCTTTGATGAGTTGATAAAAGCATATAGTTTTATACAGACTTGTGGTGAAGCCTGTATTTACAAGAAAGTGAGTGGGAGCACTACAACATTTCTGATAAATATATGTGAATGACATATGGTTGATCGGAAATAATGTAGAATTTTCTGGAAAGCATAAAGGAGTTTTTGAAAGGAGTTTTTCAAATAAAGACCTCGGTGAAGCTACTTACACATTGAGCATCAAGATCTATAGAGATAGATCAAGATGCTTGATAAGTTTTTTCAATAAGTACATACCTTGACAAGATTTTGAAGTAGTTCAAAATGGAACAGTCAAAGAAGGAGTTCTTTCCTGTGTTGCAAGGTGTGAACTTGAGTAAAGACTCAAAACCCGACCATAGCAGAAAATAGAAAGAGAATGAAAATTCATTCCCTATGCCTCAGTCATAGGTTCTATAAAGTATGCTATGCTGTTTACCGGTCCTATTGTATACTTTAGCATGTATCTGGCAAAGGAGTGCAATAGTGATCTAGGAGTAGATCACTTGACAGCGGTCAAAATTATCCTTAGAAGACTAAGGAAATATTTCTCGGTTATGGAGGTGATAAAAGAGTTCGTCGTAAAGAGTTACATCGATACAAGCTTTTTACACCGATCTAGATGACTCTAAGTCTCAATATAGATACATATTGAAAGTGGGAGCAATTAGCTAGAGTAGCTATGTGCAAAGCATTGTAGACAAAGAAAATTTGCAAAATACATACGGCTCTGAATGTGGCAGACCCGTTGACTATATTTTTCACAAGCAAAACATGATCACTCTTTGGGTGTAAATCACATAGCGATGTGAATTAGATTATTGACTCTAGTAAACCCTTTGGGTGTTAGCCACATGGATATGTGAACTAATCACTTAAAGATGTGAACTATTCATGTTAAATCACATTACGATGTGAACTAGATTATTGACTCTAGTGCAAGTGGGATACTGAAGGAAATATGCCCTAGAGGCAATAATAAAGTTATTATTTATTTCCTTATATCATGATAAATGTTTATTATTCATGATAGAATTGTATTAACCGGAAACATGATACATGTATGAATACATAGATAAACAGAGTGTCACTAGTATGCCTCTACTTGACTATCTCGTTGATCAAAGATGGTTATGTTTCCTAGCCATAGACATGAGTTGTCATTTGATTAACGGGATCACATCATTAGGAGAATGATGTGATTGACTTGACCCATTCCGTTAGCTTAGCACTTGATCGTTTAGTATGCGGCTATTGCTTTCTTCATGACTTATACATGTTCCTATGACTATGAGATTATGCAACTCCAGTTTACTGGAGGAACACTTTGTGTGCTACCAAACGTCACAACGTAATTGGGTGATTATAAAGGTGCTCTACAGGTGTCTCCAAAGGTACTTGTTGGGTTGGCGTATTTCGAGATTAGGATTTGTCACTCCGATTGTCGGAGAGGTATCTCTAAGCCCACTCGGTAATGCACATCACTATAAGCCTTGCAAGCATTGTAAGTAATGAGTTAGTTGCGGGATGATGCATTACAGAACGAGTAAAGAGACTTGCCGGTAATGAGATTGAACTGGGTATTGAGATACCAACGATCGAATCTCGGGCAAGTAACATACCGATGACAAAGGGAACAACATATGTTGTTATGCGGTTTGACCGATAAAGATCTTCGTAGAATATGTGGGAGCCAATATGAGTGTAGCGACCTGACCCGAATGGATCAAGTCTCTGTGCTTAAGTGTCATCCCTGGATCGGTATGCTGACACACACAGTACTCGATGGATTTATAACAGAGGTAAATCACATGTATAAAGTAACGTAAATACTATTACCTCAATCCATATAGCGGAAGCAACAAGGTTGTGGATTCCCATCAACACCAACGGCAAAGTTGAGTGTAGAAATCGTAACCCTAATGTATCACTTACTCGTCGTAGGAAATCCTGCAACATGAGACGTTGCAGCCGCAGAGGGTCAGTACATTGAATGTACTGGCAAATTCACACCATAGAGAATGATGAATAAAGACTATCACTACATGCATATTTGGCTGGTGGAAAAGCTCTATGGTTATAAGGTTTTTGCGTAAAGTCAATTTTTCCCTACTGCAAAGGAATAAATTTTATTTAACTATCATGGTGGTTGTTGAACATTGAGAATGGTTGACAACATTCTCAATCCCAATTAAGTAACATCATTAAACCCAACAATATTCATTTAAAGTAACGTGATGAGATCAACAGGATAATCCAAGAACTAGATACTCAAGATGTCCATAACCGGGGACACGGCTAATCATGATTAGTTTATACACTCTGCAGAGGTTGGCGCACTTTTCCCACAAGACTCGATTGCGTCCGTTGGATTTCTCGCACTACATGGTGTTTGAGAAACGGATGACCGAGACACAGTCTTTCAGAAGCGCTAGCACCTTACGATGGATAGACCAATACACCTACTTTCCCCTACATCTACTAGTCTACCCTATAAGAGTTCGCACGACTTAATCAACTATGCCAGAGCCCATAATGGCTTGTGGCTGCACATGGAAGTTTCTAGTTTGAAAAATCTCATGATCCCTTTGAGCCTGGGTGGCGGTCCAAAAGAAAACAGGCAAGTCCTGGATTACCCAGGTGCCTAGACAGGCAATCCTAGAATAACCAGGTGCCTCAATCCACCCAGATGTGTGTTTAAGTTGCCACCTTAAGTAAACCATTAATTAACAATCTCACATCTGTCATGGATACTCACAAAACCCAATCCACGTCTACGAGCATAGCATGGCCATGTAAGCATAACGTAAAAGTAACTCCCAAGGTTTGAATGCAGGGCAATAGGTTCCTACCTCATCAACTACTTCCCAATACCCACATGTTATCAATCCTACTCATGCAATGTTTGAGGGTGAAGCTAATGCATAAAAACTGGGTATGGAAGGGGATATGATCAAAGTGTGAACTTGCCTGCAATGTTGATGAAGATGATTCGCACTCATAACTCTTGATAGTTCTACTCGTCACACTCCGGTCAATCTATCGTAAGCAAGCAATAGTAACCACACATAAGCAATCACTCAAAAGACCAGAAAGATCGAAGTCGATTCGGAAAACATCAAAACCAAGCAAATAACTCGTGCAACATAAAACAATTTCTAACAGTACCAAAATTATGTGAATTTGGCCTTATTAGAATGTTTAGGTCAAGAGCTTCGATTTGCAAAAAGAATCAACTCAAACGGAGCTACGAAACTCAAGTTATGATCAAACGAAGTTTGAATTCAAATCTGATCTAATTCAAATTTTAAACTTTTCAAAAAACATGTTTGGGTTGGATTACTGGATAGAGGAGATCGTAACGAAGAAGTGGGCGTTGGTTTCGTTGGATTTGGACTAACGAGTAAAAAGTTATGCTTGTTTGAACAACAGGGACTATTCTGTAAATAAAGTATTCACATCTAGGTCCCTGGCCAAAAATTACAGAAAAAGAAAAAAAATTAAAAGGCGAACGTTCGTTTTCTATACCTAACCAGCGAACGTTCTCTAAATAGATCCTTCTAAAAGAAAATCGGTTTTTTATTTATAAAAAATGATCTAGGTTTTTTTTAAAAAAACCGAACTAAACCGAGAATAAACCGGGGTGGTTACCGGTTCGGCCGAAATAAACCGGCAGCGGCGGATCTGTTTGAGCTCCGGCGAGGGCCGTGCGGCTCCGGCGAGCGGGGCGAGGCAAGGTGGCGCGGGGCGGCGGCGGCGAGCAGCAGAGGCAGCAGCGAGGCGAGGCGGCGCGCGGCGAGGCAGTGGCGCAGAACAGCGGCGGCGGCGGTTGAACGGCGGCAGGGGCGGCGGATCTGGCGATGGGCGGCGGCGGCGAAAACGGGACCCAGGGGTCCCGGGGTGGCCTTTTAAAGAGGGCAGGGGAGGGCGGTGGCGTGGGGGAGGGGCGACGTCGACGCGGAGTCCGGCCGGACTCCGGCTGGCGGCGGCGATGCTCGGGACTCTGTCCCGAGCTTGGGGGCGGTGCGGCGCGGCTGGGCTGCGGCCTGGCCCGGTTGGCTGGGCCGGCCCAGTCGGGGAAGGAGTTTTTTTAAAAAAAAACATTTCTAGACAAATAAAATGATAAAAGGAAAATAAATAAAAATATAATATAGGCATATTATATATAAAAATTTTCAGAAAAAGATTCCCTACAACGTGAACATTTTTCTAACATTAAATAAAATACACACAAATTCAAATTATTCAAACAGTGCTCCTGCTCTAATAAAATTCAATAAAAAATCATTTTAAAAATACCAAAATTAATTCAAATTGATTTCTCTCCAATTTTCTGTTGTAGGGAATCATGTTACCCTAATTTCCATATATTTTATTTTTGGAGAAAAATAATTTGAATAAAACTCAAATAACTCCAAATTGAAAATAAATTCAAAAGAACTTTGAATTTAATTCTTTGAAACTCCCAACTCGTATTTCATATAATTTGAAGAAGTCATTTTATCTTCTCTCACGAAAATCATTGAGTTGCATAAACTTTCTGAGTTGGAAAATATTTCCAAATGAAATTCAAATATTTTCAAAAACCCTTTTCATTTATATAAATGGAAGAAGTCATGTCATCTTATCTCCAGGGTTTTGTGATGAAAAGTATTTGAATTCACGGAGAGCATAAAATGCAAAAATGAAAGTTTGGGAAAGTCCTTTTATTCCCTCTCATTTAACTTTCAAAAAGTTTCGAATTTCACTCACTTTCAGTCAATCAATCAAACAATCCATCAAGTCTATCTATTTATTATAACATTCCAAAATTTAGAATTTTGGGATGTTACAATGAGCATCCAGGTTCCGCTATTGGTTATTGACCGGAGACGTGTCTCGGTCATGTCTACATAGTTCTCGAACCCATAGGGTCCGCATGCTTAAAGTTTCGGTGACGATTGTATTATGAGTTTTTGAGTTTTGATGTACCGAAGGTATTTCGGAGTCCCGGATATGATCATGGACATGACAAGGAGTCTCAAAATGGCCGAGACATAAATATCTATATATTGGACGACTATGTTCGGACACCGGAATGGTTTCGGGGAGTTTCGGACATATACCGGAGTACTGGGGGTTTACCGGAACCCCCCGGGGAGTTTAATGGGCCAACATGGGCATTAGTGGAGAAGAGGAGGGGTGGCTAGGGCAGGCCGCGCGCCCCCTCCCCCTCTAGTCCGAATTGGACAAGGAGGGGGGGCGACGCCCCCCTTTCCTTCCTCTCTCTCCTTCCCTTCCTTTCCCCCTCCTACTCCAACTAGGAAAAGAGGGAGTCCTACTCCCGGTGGGAGTAGGACTCCTCCCTGGCCGGGTGCCTCCTCCCCCCTGGTCCTTTATATATGGGGTCTGGGGGCACCTCTAGACACAACAATTGATCTCTTGATCTCTTAGCTGTGTGCGGTGCCCCCCTCCACCATATTCCACCTCGATCATATCGTAGCGGTGCTTAGGCGAAGCCCTACGTCGGTAGCAACATCATCACCGTCACCACGCCCTCGTGCTGACAGAACTCTCCCATGAAGCTCTGCTGGATCGGAGTTCGCGGGACGTCATTGAGCTGAACGTGTGCTTAACTCGGAGCTGCCGTACGTTCGGTACTTGGATCGGTCGGATCATGAAGACGTACGACTACATCATCCGCGTTGTGCTAACGCTTCCGCTTTCGGTCTACGAGGGTATGTAGACAACACTCTCCCCTCTCGTTGCTACGCATCACCATGATCCTGTGTGTGTGTAGGAATTTTTTGAAATTACTACGTTCCCCAACACAAATATGGTGAAGTGTCATGTAGTCAACGTTGACATGACACCACTAAGGGAATAACAACATACATACCATCAAAATATCGAACACATATCAAAGTCACATGATTACTTGCAACATGATTTATCCCGTGACCTCAAGAATAAATGTAAGTACTCACAAACAATAAACATGCTCATGATCAGAGGGGT
Organism: Triticum urartu; assembly: GCF_056163025.1. Lineage (NCBI taxonomy): Eukaryota > Viridiplantae > Streptophyta > Magnoliopsida > Poales > Poaceae > Triticum > Triticum urartu. The sequence continues at coordinate 92,611,512 of NC_141879.1, forward strand.
ATTAATATGCATAATGGATCTTAACATATAATCCTCCACCAAATAAACCATATAGTAATCAACTACAAGATGTAATCAACACTACTAGTCACCCCCTAGCACCAATCTACAGTTCCGGTAACAAGATTGAATACAAGTGATGAACTAGGTTTTGAGATGAGATGGTGCTGGTGAAGATGTTGATGGAGATTGCCCTCCCCAAGATGGGAGAGTTGTTGGTGGTGATGATGACGATGATTTCCCCCTCTGGGAGGGAAGTTCCCCCGACAGAATCGCTCCGCCGGAGGGCAAAAGTGCTCCTGCCCAAGTTCCGCCTCGAGGCGGCGGCGCTTCATACCAAAAGTCCTCCTCTTATTTTTTGTAGGTCAAAGCCACTTATATACCAGAAGATGGGTACCAGAGGTGGGCCGAGGAGGTCACAACCCACCAGGACGCGCCTGGGGGGGGGGGGGCTGGCGCGCCCTGGTGGGTTGTGCCCACTTGGTGCCCCCCTCTGGTGTTTATTGGCTCCAGTATTTCTTAAATAATCCATAAAAAATCTCCGTGAAGTTTTGGCTTATTTTGAGTTGTGCAGAATAGGTGGCCTGACATTGCTTTTCCAGGTCCAGATTTCCAGCTACCGGAATTCTCCCTCTTGGTGCGTTCCTTGCAAATTATGATAGAAAATGCATTAGAATTACTCCAAAAGGCATTATTATGGATAAAAACATTATAAATAACAGTAAGAAAACATGATGCAAAATGGACGTATCAACTCCCCCAAGCTTAGATCTCGCTTGTCCTCAAGCGAAAACCGAAATCGAAAAACATATCCACATGCTTTGAGAGAGAGAGAGGTGTCGATAAAAACAAAATACGGACATAGAAGCATCATGTTGATTATTATAATAGCAACATAATTTAACATAGGACTTTTATCATGGAACTTGCATCATATACTTCCTATGAATAAGTAACAATTCATCACATAATCAAAGTATAAAGCAAAAACTCTATTAGAAACCAACAAACTATGTTCTCAGTCAACTTTGCAACTACAATTCATCATCTTTTTAGGAAGGGTCACGTGTTGGAGCCTTTAGGCAAGTCCACATAGTCAACCATCATATAGTCTTCTATGATTTCTAACACTCACCTCGTACCCATGAACAAAACGTCTCAACCGGACACATAGAAAGATAGGGGCCTATAGCTTCGCGTCCCAACATACTCACCTCAAGGGTGATGTCAACAATAATAACTCATGCTATCTATATTCAACTGGACATATGCGCCTAGATCTTTCCTCACCACATGATGCTTGCCAAAAGAGAAAGATAAAAGGAATAGAGAGAAAAACTTTGACTCTTTGCATAAAAGTAAAAGATAGGCCCTTCGCAGAGGGAAGCAGAGGTTGCCATGCGCTTATTTGCTTGTACTCAATCCTTTAGTGCAAGAGAATGTCACATTGTATTGCCCCTTAAGATGACAACCCTTATTATGCAGTCTGTCGCTTTTATTCTTTGTCATCCAAGTTCATACAACGCTCAATTTTCTCTTACACTAAATGATCTCACACTTTTAGAAGCAATTTTTATTGCCCTTTTGCACCAATGACAACTTACTTAAGGGTTTTTTGGATGCACAAGTAGTATCTCTACTTAGTACATAATTTTTGGCTAGCAAAGATAGGGGGCAAGCACCACATGTTAAAGGATCTATGACAATATGACTTCTATGTGAATATAAACAAACATAAACCATTAAGTTGTCTTCCTTGTCCGGCATCAACAATTTTGGCATATAATATTTTGATGAGGGCTCACAATCACAAAAGATTTCTAGGATAGTATATCTATATGTGAATCTTCCCTTCCCTTATTAATTCTTTCATGAGTTGCATCATTGACTAATGCTATGTTTGTCAATCTCTAATAAAAATTTCTACTTATACTTTTCCTTATGTGGTGCCATCACCTACCATAGGAATAGTATATAATCTTATTGATTTGTTTCCTTTCTTCATTTATTTCCTTTCTCTTTTTCTTTCTTTCTTATTTCTTTTCTTTATTTGCAACATGAATGTAAAGAAAGTAAAAACTCAAACTAACTTTATTATATAACCTGCACACGATTACAAGGATAGATCACCAAGCAAACTCTCAAAGAAGAAAGGATCGAACTAAACTTTTATTCATCTAAAGCAAAAGAATCGAACTAAAATAAGCAAATGCAAAAAGATAGTGGGATGATACGATACCGGGGCACCTCCCCCAAGCTTGGTAGAAGCCAAGGGGAGTGGCCATACCCGATACTCAATTTTATTTTGGTGGTGAAGAAGATGATGGTGGTGATGAAGAAGTATTCTCCAATATAACCATGAGTAGATCCCTCAAACCTTGAATCTCCCGAAGGGCTTGATGAATTAATTCACTATTTTTCTTCACCTCAACCATTATGTGTTTATTCTCAGGGCCCCAAGATTTTGTTCCTGCACTGTTTTCTCTTGGCCGGGATATGTCCCAGTTGGATGGCATGTGCCTACGAGGAGTATTCTCGAACCCATAATTGTGAATCAAATTATGAAAATTATTATGATGTAACCTGTGTAAGGGCCTCCTCGGTGGGAGCTCTTCCTGCACTTCCAGGCTCACTTGATTGTTCAGTGATCCCATGGCTTGATGAGGGTCAGGATGAGTAGAGATGCCAGCCAGTGTACCCCTCTCGGAGGCCGGAGGGTGAATCCCAAAGGGACTTTCCTCCTCTTCCTCCATGGCAACCTCTTCAGCTTCATCCCTCCTTAGATCTTCCTGGACCAACCTTATGTCTCCTTCTCCATTGTTGAAGGGTGAGGAAGACATGACGTTGGTCTAGTTGAATCTGTCAGAAAATAGCAAGAAAAGAGAACAGAGGATTTCTCCGCGATACGGTGATCAACAGGTTCGGGAGGTATATATAGATTTTTTTATCTTGGAGGACAAGCATATGGAAGAAAAACAGAGTACAGAAGGTGTCCCTGGTAGGTGCTACCTCTTGAGCACTGCGTTGGATTTCCCCGAAGAGGAAGGGATGATGCATCAAAGTAGCATAAGTATTTCCATCAGTTTTTGAGAACCAAGGTATCAATCCAGTAGGAGGCTACGCTCGAGTTCCTCGTACCTACACAAAAATAATAGCTCAACGCAACCAACGCGCTTAGGGGTTGTCAATCCCTTCACGGTCCCTTACGAAAGTGAGATCTGATAGAGATGATAAATAATAATTTTGGTATTTTTGGTATAGAGATGCAAAGTAAATAAAGTAAAAGGAAAGTAAAAGCAAAGCAATAATAAAGTGATGTAGATTGATATGATGAGAAAGAGACCCGGGGGCCATAGGTTTCACTAGTGGCTTCTATCAAGAGCATAAGTATTCTACGGTGGGTGAACAAATTACTGTTGAGCAATTGACAGAATTGAGCATAGTTATGAAAATATCTAGGTATGATCATGTATATAGGCATCAAGTCCGAGACAAGTAGACCGAAACGATTCTGTATCTACTACTATTACTCCACTCATCGACCGCTATCCAGCATGGATCTAGAGTATTAAGTTAAAAACAGAGTAACGCCTTAAGCAAGATGACATGATGTAGAGGGATAGTTTCATGCAATATGATAAAAACCGCATCTTGTTATCCTCGATGGCAACAATACAATACGTGCCTTGCTTCCCCTTCTGTCACTGGGAAAGGACACCGCAAGATTGAACCCAAAGCTAAGCACTTCTCCCATGGCAAGAACAACCAATCTAGTAGGCCAAACCAAACTAATAATTCGAAGAGACTTGCAAAGATAACCAATCATACATAAAAGAATTCAGAGAAGATTCAAATATTATTCATAGATAGACTAGATCATAAACCCACAATTCATCGGTCTCAACAAACAAATCGCAAAAAGAAGATTACATCGAATAGATCTCCACGAGATAGGGGGAGAACATTGTATTGAGATCCAAAAAGAGAGAAGAAGCCATCTAGCTACTAGCTATGGACCCGTAGGTCTGAAGTCAACTACTCACACTTCATCGGAGGGGCTTGGATGATGATGTAGAAGCCCTCCGTGATCGATGCCCCCCTCCGGCGGAGCTCCAGAACAGGCCCCAAGATGGGATCTCGTGGATACAGAAAGTTGCGGTGGTGGAATTAGGTTTTTGGCTCTGTCCCCGATCTTTTGGGGGTACGTGGATATATATAGGAGGAAGAAGTACGTCGGTGGAGCTTCAAGGGGCCCACGAGGCAGGGGGCGCGCCCTAGGGGGGCGCCCCGTACCCTCGTGACCACCTTGTGGCTTTCTTGACGGAGGGTCCAAGTCTCCTGGATCTTATCTGATCAGAAAATCACGTTTCTGAAGGTTTCATTCCGTTTGGACTCCGTTTGATATTCCTTTTCTTAGAAACCCTAAAACAGGCAAAAAACAGCAATTCTGGGCTGGGCCTCCGGTTAATAGGTTAGTCCCAAAAATAATATAAGTGGAAAATAAGCCCAATAATGTCTAAAACAGTAGATAATATAGCATGGAGCAATCAAAAATTATAGATACGTTGGAGACGTATCAAGCATCCCCAAGCTTAATTCCTGCTCGTCCTCGAGTAGGTAAATGATAAAAACAGAATTTTTGATGCGGAGTGCTACTTGGCATAATTTTAATGTAATTCTTCTTAATTGCGGTATGAATATTCAGATCCGAAAGATTCAAGACAAAAGTTCATATTGACATAAAAATGATAATACTTCAAGCATACTAACTAAGCAATTATGTCTTCTCAAAATAACATGGCCAAAGAAAGTTCATCCCTACAAAATCGTATGGTTTAGTCATGTTGCATTTTCATCACACAATAATGCTATCATCATGCACAACCCCGATGACAAGCCAAGCAATTGTTTCATACTTTAGTAATCTCAAACCTATAAACTTTCATGCAATATATGAGCGCGAGCCATGGACATAGCACTATGGGTGGAACAGAATATAATGGAGGGGGGTTATGTGGAGAAGACAAAAAGGAGAAAGTCTCACATCAACGAGGCTAATCAATGGGCTATGGAGATGCCCACCGATTGATGTTAATGCGAGGAGTAGGGATTGCCATGCAACGGATGCACTAGAGCTATAAATATATGAAAGCTCAACAAAAGAAACTAGTGGGTGTGCATCCAACTTGCTTGCTCACGAAGACCTAGGGCACTTGAGGAGGCCCATTGTTGGAATATACAAGCCAAGTTCTATAATGAAAAATTCCCACTAGTATATGAAAGTGATAACATGAGAGACTCTCTACTATGAAGATCATGGTGCTACTTTGAAGCACAAGTGTGGTAAAAGGATAGTAACATTGTACCTTCTCTCTTTTTCTCTCATTTTTTGGGCCTTTTCTTTTTTATGGCCTTTCTTTTTTTGGGCCTTATCTTTTTTATGGCCTTTCTCTTTTTTTATATATTCCTCACTTGGGACAATGTTCTAACAATGATGATCATCACACTTCTATTTATTTACAACTCAATGATTACAACTCGATACTAGAACAAAGATGACTCTATATGAATGCCTCCGGTGGTGTACCAGGATATGCAATGAACCAAGAGTAACATGTATGAAAGAATTATGAATGGTGGCTTTGCCACAAATACTATGTCAACTACATGATCATGCTAAGCAATATGACAATGATGAATGTGTCATGACGAACGGAATGATGGAAAGTTGCATGGCAATATATCTCGGAATGGCTATGGAAATGCCATAATAGGTAGGTATGGTGGATGTTTTGAGGAAGATATAAGGAGGTTTATGTGTGAAAGAGCGTATCATATCACGGGGTTTGGATGCACCGGCGAAGTTTGCGCCAACTCTCAATGTGAGAAAGGGCAATGCACGGTACCGAAGAGGATAGCAAGGATGGAAGGGTGAGAGTGCGTATAATCCATGGACTCAACATTAGTCATAAAGAACTCACATACTTATTGCAAAAATCTACAAGTCATCAAAAACCTCGACACTACGCGCATGCTCCTAGGGGGATAGATTGGTAGGAAAAGACCATCGCTCGTCCCCGACCGCCACTCATAAGGAAGACAATCAAATAACACCTCGTGTTTCAAATTTGTTGCATAACGTTTACCATACGTGCATGCTACGGGACTTGCAAACCTCAACACAAGTATTTCTCAATTTCACAACTACTCAACTAGCATGACATTGATATTATTACCTCCATATCTCAAAACAATCATCAAGCATCAAACTTTTCTTAGTATTCAACACAGTCATAAGAAAGTTTTATTATTAATCTTGCATACCAAGCATATTAGGATTTTAAGCAAATTACCATGCTATTATGACTCTCAAAATAACCTAAGTGAAGCATGAGAGATCAATAGTTTCTATAAAACAAATCCTCCACCGTGCTCCAAAAGATATAAGTGAAGCACTAGAGCAAAACTATAAAGCTCAAAAGATATAAGTGAAGCACATAGAGTATTCTATAAAATTCCAAATCATGTATGGCTATCTCAAAAGGTGTGTACAGCAAGGATGATTGTGGTAGACTAACAAGCAAAGACTCAAATCACAAAAGAAGCTCCAAGCAAAACACATATCATCTGGTGAATAAAAATATAGCTCCAAGTAAAGTTACCGATAGATGTAGACGAAAGAGGGGATGCCTTCCGGGGCATCCCCAAGATTTGGCTTTTAGGTGTCCTTAGATTATCTTGGGGGTGCCATGGGCATACCCAAGCTTAGGCTCTTGCCACTTCTTGTTCCATAATCCATCAAATCTTTACCCAAAACTTGAAAACTTCAGAACACAAAACTTAAAGTAGAAAACACGTGAGCTCCGTTAGCGAAAGAAAACAAAAGACCACTTCAAGGTACTGTAATGAACTAATTATTTATTTATATTTGTGTTAAACCTACTCTATTCCAACTTATCTATGGATTATAAACTATTTTACTAGACATAGATTTATCAAAATAAGTAAACAACACATGAAAAACAGAATCTGTCAAAAACAGAACAGTCTGTAGTAATCTGTAGCTAGCGCACGATCTGGAACCCCAAAAATTCTAAAATATATTGCTGGACGTGAGGAATTTATCTGTTAATCATCTGCACAAAGAATTAACTAAATATCACTCTCCAAATAAAAATGACAGTAGTTCTCGTGAGCGCTAAAGTTTCTGTTTTTTTACAGCAAGTTCAACAAGACTTTCCCCAAGTCTTCCCAACGGTTCTACTTGGCACAAACACTAAATAAAAACAACCAAAACAGAGGCTAAATAATTTAGTTATTACTAAACAGGATAAAAAAGCAAGGAATAAAAATAAAATTGGGTTGCCTCCCAACAAGCGCTATCGTTTAACGCCCCTAGCTAGGCATAACAAGCAAGAATAGATCTAGGTATTACCATCTTTGGTAGGTAATCCATAAGTGGCTATCACGATAGATTCATATGGTAATTTTATTTTATTTATAGGAAAGTGTTCCATGCCCTTTTTTAATGGAAATTGGAATCTAATATTCCCTTCCTTCATATCAATAATTGCACCAACCGTTCTAAGGAAAGGTCTACCAAGAATAATAGGGCAAGAAGGATTGCAATCTATATCAAGAACGATAAAATCTACGGGCACATAATTCCTATTTGCAACAATAAGAAAATCATTAATTCTTCCCATAGGTTTCTTAATAGTGGAATCCGCGAGCAATCATCAAAATCACGGAAATCTAGTAAATCACACAAAGTTTTGGGAATAGTAGAGACACTAGCACCCAAATCACACAAAGCATAAAACTCATAATTTTTAATTTTAATATTAATAGTTGGTTCCCACTCATCATAAAGTTTTCTAGGGATAGAAACTTCCAATTCAAGTTTTTCTTCATAAGATTGCATCAAGGCATCAACGATATGTTTAGTAAACGCTTTATTTTGACTATAAGCGTGAGGAGATTTTAGCACGGATTGCAACAAGGAAATAAAATCAATCAAAGAGCAATTTTCATAGTTAAATTCCTTGAAATCCATAATAATTGGTTTAGACACATCTAGGGTTTTAATTTCTTCAATCCCACTTTTATCAAATTTAGCATCAAGATCAACAAATTCCGAATTCTTAGAACGCCTTCTAGGTAAAGGTGGATCATAATCAGTCCCATCATTATCAAGATTCATATTCCAAAACAAAGATTTAATAGGGTACACATCAATAACCTTTAGATCTTCATCATTATTTTCATAGGAACTAGAAGAACACGCTTTTATAAAGGCATCTTTCTTAGCACGCATCCTAGCGGTTCTTTCTTTGCACTCGTCAATGGAAATTCTCATGGCTTTGAGAGACTCAATGATATCATGCTTAGGTGGAATAGATCTAAGTTTCAAAGAATCAACATCAAGAGCAATTCTATCAACGTTCCTAGCCAAATCATCAATCTTAAGCAATTTTTCGTCAATCATAGAATTAAAATTCTTTTGCAAAGAAATAAATTCTTTAATATTAGATTCAAAATCAGAGGGCATATTATTATAATTTCCATAAGAATTGTTCTGGGAATTACCATAATTATTAGAGGGATTACTAGTATAAGGCCTAAGATTGAAATTTCCTCTATACGCGTTGTTACTAAAATTGTTCCTACCAACAAAATTTACATCCATAGATTCATTATTATTCTCAATCAAAGTAGACAAGGGCACATCGTTAGGATCAGAAGAAACACTCTTAGTAGCAAATAATTTCATAAGTTCATCCATCTTTCTACTCAAAACATTAATTTCTTCTATTGCATGCACCTTTTTAGTAGATCTTTTAGTATGCCATTGAGAATAATTAACCATAATATTATCTAGAAGTTTAGTAGCTTCTCCTAAAGTGATTTCCATAGAAGTGCCTCCCGTGGAAGAATCTAAAAGATTTCTAGAAGCAAAATTCAATCCGGCATAAAAATTTTGTATAATCATCCACAAATTCAAACCATGAGTAGGACAATTACGTATCATTAATTTCCTTATCTCCCAAGCTTGTCCAACATGTTCATGAGCAAGTTGTTTAAAATTCATAATATCGTTTCTAAGAGAGATGATCTTAGCGGGAGGAAAATACTTAGAGATAAAAGCATCTTTGCACTTGTTCCATGAATCAATACTATTTTTAGGCAAAGACGAAAACCAAGCGTTAGCACAATCTCTAAGCGAAAAAGGAAATAGCTTCAATTTAACAATATCATTATCGACATCTTTCTTCTTTTGCATGTCACACAAATCAACGAAGCTATTAAGATGAGTAGCGGCATCTTCACTAGGAAGGCCGGAGAACGGATCTTTCATCACAAGATTCAGCAAACCAGTATTGATTTCACACGATTCAGCATCGGTAAGAGGAGCAATCGGAGTGCTAAGAAAATCATTATTGTTGGTATTGGTGAAGTCACACAATTTAGTATTATGTTGAGCCATCGCGACAAACAAGCAAACTAACACACGAGCAAACAAAAAGCAAACGGGCAAAAAGACAAACGGAGAAAGAGAGGGAGGATAGAGAGAGAGAGGGCGAATAAAACGGCAATGGTGAATTGGGGAGAGAGGAAAACAAGAGGCAAATGGCAAATAATGTAATGCAGGAGATAGGGATTGTGATGGGTACTTGGTATGTTGACTTTTGCGCAGACTCCTTGGCAACGGTGCCAGAAACTCTTCTTGCTACCTCTTGAGAACTGCGTTGGATTTCCCCGAAGAAGAAGGGATGATGCAGCAAAGTAGCATAACTATTTCCATCAGTTTTTGAGAACCAAGGTATCAATCCAGTAGGAGGCTACGCTCGAGTCCCTCGTACCTACACAAAAACAATAGCTCAACACAACCAACGTGCTTAGGGGTTGTCAATCCCTTCACAGTCACTTACGAAAGTGAGATATGATAGAGATGATAAATAATATTTTTGGTATTTTTGGTATAGAGATGCAAAGTAAATAAATTAAAAGCAAAGTAAAAGCAAAGCAATAATAAAGTGATGTAGATTGATATGATGAGGAAGAGACCCGGGGGCCATAGGTTTCACTAGTGGCTTCTCTCAAGAGCATAAGTATTCTATGGTGGGTGAACAAATTACTGTTGAGCAATTGACAGAATTGAGCATAGTTATGAGAATATCTAGGTATGATCATGTATATAGGCATCACGTCCGAGACAAGTAGACTGAAACGATTCTGCATCTACTACTATTACTCCACTCATCGACCGCTATCCAGCATGCATCTAGAGTATTAAGTTAAAAATAGAGTAACGCCTTAAGCAAGATGACATGATGTAGAGGGATAGTTTCATGCAATATGATAAATACCCCATCTTGTTATCCTCGATGGCAACAATACAATACGTGCCTTGTTGCCCCTTCTGTCACTGGGAAAGGACACCGCAAGATTGAACCCAAAGCTAAGCACTTCTCCCATGGCATGAACAACCAATCTAGTAGGCCAAACCAAACTGATAATTCGAAGAGACTTGCAAAGATAACCAATCATACATAAAAGAATTCAGAGAAGATTCAAATATTATTCATAGATAGATTGGATCATAAACCCACAATTCATCGATCTCAACAAACACACCGCAAAAAGAAGATTACATCGAATAGATCTCCACGAGAGAGAGGGAGAACATTGTATTGAGATCCAAAAAGAGAGAAGAAGCCATCTAGCTACTAGCTATGGACCCGTAGGTCTGAAGTAAACTACTCACACTTCATCAGAGGGGCTTGGATGATGATGTAGAAGCCCTCTGTGATCGATGCCCCCTCCGGCGGAGCTCCGGAACAGGGCCCAAGATGGGATCTCGTGGATACAGAAAGTTGCGGCGGTGGAATTAGGTTTTTGGCTCCGTCCCCGATCGTTTGGGGGTATGTGGATCAGAATAACTATTTGGATCACGGCACGCGTTATATAGGGGCGATCGGCTGTTCCCGAACTCCACTAGCGCAAAAAAAAAGAAACCACCCGCCCCTCGTCATCGTCCTTCCCCCTCCCCTCCCCCCACGAGCGATTCCCACCACCCATCCCGAGCGCCGCCATCCCCCCACTCCCCGGCGAGCTGCCCTATCCCGAGCGCCGCCAGCCTCCCCCAACCTCCAGTGCCTCCCCGATCCGCCACCTCCATGTGGTGGCCAGCTCCTCTGCCAGATCGCGCCACGCGCAGCCGTACCCACTGTCCCGCCGGCGCCAGCGGCCCAACCCAGGTGGCGCTTCGATGGACCTCCTCTCGGCAAGGCCCGACGCCAACGCCGGGGATCTCCAGGAGCGGCCGTCCCCTGCTGCGGATCGCGCCGCCGCCGTCCCCAGCGCTTCTATACAACCTTCGCTGACCGCCGCCACCAATCTTCAGATGCGCCGCCCCGGCAGATCCGACGCGTCTCCTTGACCTCCCAGGCGATGCCACCGGCAAATCTAGGTTGGTGCCATCCATCTCCTCTCGCCCCTCGGCAAGGCTCCCCCGTCACAACGCAGCCAAGCTGCCGCATCAAACTGGCCGTTCAACACTGCCGTCTTGGGACGTTCAATGACGTGGCCCCATGATGTTCGTTGTCGTAGCGCCTGGATCACACTGTCACCATGCTTCACGAGGCCGAGATATTTCCATTCTTCATTCGTCGACATTGGATTGAACTAAGAAGTCAGGTGCTTCTCCTTTCATTCCCATCCACTTTCCTGCATGAAAATGGTTCCTCGGTCCCTCATCCACATTTGTATTTGAACTACAATGCAGACGCAATTTGAGCTTTCCTCTCTCTCTGATACAGGTTTGCAAGTGTCATGTTCGGCTGTTCGCCGCGGCAGCCCGGAGGTGCTCCTGCAGCCGACCAAGAACAGGGCTGGGACAGGGATATTTTTGTTCTCAAACACGTCGCTGCGTATGTGTGTGTATGAACATTTTACTACATGTTGTTCTTTACATTCTGTCATCTCCTATAGAGTTTATGATGCATAATGACTATTGGATGGATTATTTGTTCATGTGAATGAACGCATTTTGTCTCTCAAACAAGAATTATGTGTTGGTTATCACGTGCCATAAAAAACTCATTCTTTGGGGATCTTTGTATGTAAAGTGTATTATTCAAGAAGGTATGTGTTGCAAAACAATATTTCTCTTGTTATAAATAAACATGCACTTTGTATAATCCGGTCCATGAAAATAAATCATTGTGAGAAAAGAAGTGCACCGATTGAGCCCCTGCCCAACAGTCTATGTTATTTTCTACGTTCCTGCTACTGAAAAGCTCTGCCATGCTGCTCGCTCATGACGCCAAAGCTGCTATTGTGGATGTCGTGAGTACAGAAGAAAGCAAAAAGCAAAACCGAGAGAGAGAGAGAGAGGGGTCAAAGTGCTGTTGTGGATTTCACTTTTTTAATGCGTTTGCATTCTTCCAGTGAGAGCATGCGCTTGTGGTTTGATACAACCCATTGCGCTTATAGTCTTGTATTTTTATGGACAAACACACAGTTTGATTAGTACTCTATATCGGATTTTCGTTTGTAAAGTATCTGCATGTTGACAGCGACAATATGTACAAAAGAAGTTCAGATATTATTGCCCCGGGGGTTCATGTCTTCTTATTATGTGTTCAGATTTTTACGAAGTTCTAGAAAACCTAGAAATTCCACATTAAAAAAATGAAGAAGTTCACTACTTATAATAAAACGGACTTTCCCTCTTTTCACAAAAAAACCTTGAAGTTGAAAATTAAAAAACGGAGTGGTTCAATGTCCGGTTTAAATTATTTTCCCTTATAAATAACGAATTCAAAAAAAACTTTCTCTAAGAAAACAAAAACAAAAACATAGAAGGTCAAACTAAAAAAAGAGAAGTACAAGTTTAAAAAAACATTTTTTCTGTTTAAAAAATAAGTAGTTCAAAATATAAAATGAACTTTTAAAAATGGATATTTTTCCTTTCCAAATAAAAAAACAAGAAGTTCAAATTGAAATAATAGAGCAGTTCGATGTTTATAAAAAATGAAAATCTTCTCATTTCTAAACAATAAAACCATGAATAAAAATTTATTAGTATTTTTTCATTTCTACAAATGAGATCAAGAAGTTCAAATTAAAAAAACAAAGAGATTCAAGTATAATAACAAAAAAAGTTCAAATAAAAAAGTAGTTAAAAAACAGGAAATAAAAAAGTGAAGTTTCGTTGTTTCTAGAAAAAACTAGAAATTCATTTTCAAATAATGAAGAGGTTAAAAAATATTTGTGACAAAATTCATTCTGGTGGTATATTATTTACCACAAGCACCAACACACACAGTTAAAGAAAAACAACACACATTGTTAAAAATTCTCTGTGTGTGTGTGTGTGTAAATTTGCACAAAAATAAACCCTAGAAATTCACAAAACCCCGAAAAGCCTACAAGTTAAAAGGCAAAACAGTAGTCAATTTTTTCCGTCTCTGAAACTAAACCAAGAAGTTTAAATTTAAGATACATAGCAGGTCAACGTTTATAAGAAAATCAGAAAAAAAAATTATTTAAAGAAAAGCAAGAAATTCAAATTAACATAACACATGAGTTTGATGCTTACTTTTTATAAAAAGAACATTGTTTTACGGTTCAAAAAAATGGAAAAAGAAAGTATTTCAGATAAACCAAGAAGTCCAAATTATATAAAAAAAGAAATTCAGTATTTATAAAAAACATGTTTTCTTCATTACTAAATAATAAAATTAAAGAAGTTCAAATTAAAATAAAAGGAGTAGTTTGATGTTTATGAAAAACTCAAATTCCTTCCATTTGTAGGAAAAATAAAAGTATGAGGTTGAATTTTGAAAAAAAAAGTTTGATGCTTATTTCAAAACATATTTTTTTTCTAAGAATAAGACTAAGAAATTCAATTCAAAATAACAGAGAAGTTTGAAGTATATAAAAAACTCAGATTTGTTGCCGGAAGTTCACGTGCACCACCGTGCATGGTTCAGAATTTATATTGCGGGACGTTCTACCTCCAATTACATGTTTTAAAAATGGCAAAAAATGACGTTCGACCTTCAATTGTGGGTAATTCGGCGTATACACAAAAATGTGACAGAAGTTCATAATGAAAACAACGAGAAGTTCAAGTACTGCAAGGAATGCATTTCAGGTGAGAATAAAAAGTATAGAAAAATAAAAGTTTAAAAAGTTTGTTGAAAGAAGTTCAAGTGCTCTGTCCGGAGAAGTTCAAAAATTCTTGCGAGAGAGGTTCACCTTGTATTTCCATGTTTGGTTTTTTCTGTATAAAAATTGAATACAATTCTTTACTCAAAAATTTAAAAAGGTGAAGTTCATATTGAAATAATACAGAAGTTCGGCGTTTATTAAAACCTAGGATTTACCGTATCAAAAAATAAAAAACACAACGCCATTTTTTGCACTTTAAAAAACAACTCATAAACGAAAAAAATGGTTGCTAGAAGTTCAAGTGCTCGGTGAGGAAAAGTTCAAAAAATTCTTGTGAGAGAGGTTCACCGTGTATTTAGATGTCCAAAATACATAAAAATATGTTGTGTTTTGTGTTTTAAAATAACTCTCTCAAAGCAGAGAGAAGTTCAACGTGATAACAACCGGAAGTTCACGTACTACATGGTGTGTGTTTCATATAAGAAAAATACAATAAAGTGAAATAGAGTGAAGTTCAAACAGACATGCCCCAGAAGTTCAACTACTTCATGCAGTGCAAAAAACAGCACGTCAAAAACAAAGTGAAGTTCAAACAGACATGCCCCAGAAGTTCTACTACTTCACGCAGTGCATTTCCATTCGCGATGAACGCAGAAATCATGATCTCGCCATTTTCTAATTTACCTCAAAATGGCAGGAATATTGTTTGTGTAAATTCAAGTCCTCGGTCGGAGAAAGTTAAAAAAATATTGTGATAGAGGTTTGTACAATAAGAATATCATTTGTGTAACACTGGCGAAATGGATGAGAAAATAACAAACGAAAATACGTCACAGAAGTTCAACGTGAAAACAGTAGGAAGTTCACCTACTACACTGAATGAATTTCAGATGAAAAACTTTCAAAATCGTCGTGAGTATGAAAAAATGATCAACACGGGAAAGTTGCGTGTTTACAGCAGCTTTCCATCGGTATATCACCTGCTCAATTCCGGTGAATGGATGAAGAGTTACGAGCAGTGGATGGAGACCTATGAGCAAAAAAATCATGTGAAAAATAGGGTGAAGTTCAGGTACACGCGCCGAGAAGATCAGGTTCTTCACGCGGTGCATTTTTGAAGAATCTGTTTCGCGATAAAGGCAGAATGCATGATCCCGCCATTTTCGAAATTACTTGAAATCGGCTAGGAATCAGAGAAAACCATCAACATGAAAAAGTTTTGCATTTTCCGTAGCTTTTCAGCGGTATATTATTTGCCATATTCCAATAAAGTTTGTAGAAATTATGGCAAAAATACGTTTTTCGCCATTTTCAAAACAAACTTAAAACCGTAAAGAATTGGGAGAAACAATACATACCAAAAAGTTTCGCATTTTTTCAAGCTTTCCAACGCCATATCATTTGCTGCATTCGGACGCACGGTTAAAAAATTAGCTCGAAAATACGAACTCGGTAGGACTTGGATCATTTTCTAAATTACTCTTAAACCATTCAAAATTAGAAAAAACTGTCAAGATGAAAAAGTAGCGCATTTTCATAAGCTTTCCAACGCCGTATCATATGCCTCCATTGTATTAGCCGTTAAGAAATGACATCGAAAAAACGAACTCAGCTGTTCGGTTGACAAAATTTTATGTTTTTTCAAATTACTCTTTAACCATAAGGAATTAGAGAAAACTTTCAACATGTGGAAGGAGCGGTTTTGCAGCAGCTTTCCAACGCCATATTATATGCCTCATTCCGATAAACGGTTTAGAAATGCGATCGAAAATACGATTCACGTTTTTTGTGCGAAGAAAAAACGGTTTCCAAAACTGCTCTTAAACCGCTTATATTTTGCCAAAAATTTAAGTTGGGTCATGATATTGGTGTCCATTGCTTTTCAATGGTATATCGCAAGCCCCATTTGGGCAATGTTGGCGGAAGTTCAACCTAGTTCACAGGGAAGTTCAATGTACTACTAGTGGGGCAGGTCAGGTTGTGATCAGAATATTATTCTGATCTCGTGATCAGAATAGTGTTTATATATATAGGAGTAAGAAGTACGTCGGTGGAGCTTCAAGGGGCCCACGAGGCAGGAGGGCGCGCCCTCTACCCTCATGACCACCTCGTGGCTTTCTTGACAGAGGGTCCAACTCTCCTGGATCTTATCTGATGAGAAAATCACATTTCCGAAGGTTTCATTCCGTTTGGACTCATTTGATATTCCTTTTCTTCAAAACCGTAAAACAGGCAAAAAACAGCAATTCTGGGTTGGGCCTCCGGTTAATAGGTTAGTCCCAAAAATAATATAAAAGTGGAAAATAAAGCCCAATAATGTCTAAAGCAGTAGATAATATAGCATGGAGTAATCAAAAATTATAGATACGTTGGAGACGTATCAGTAGGCACAACCCACCTGGGCGCGGCCTGGCGCGCCCTGGTGTCTTGTGCCCACCAGGGGATGCTTCCTGGAAGTTTCTTTATTTCCAAAATTCTAAAATATTCCAAAACTGATAAAAAATATTTTTGCAGATTTTTCGGAGTCCGTTTACTTACCATATCACGTACCTCCTTATTTTCACGATTCTGGAGTGTTCCAGAAGGACTCTTTTATGTGCTCTTCCGGTGTCAAAGTTTGGATGATATTACTTTCAACATTAATAGGTGTACCTGAGATATAATGCTTTATTCGTTGTCCATTGACAACCTTCGGGTTAGTACCTTCGGAATTATTTATTTTGATGGCACCAGACCGGTAAACCTCCTCGATGACATATGGGCCTTCCCATTTCGAGAGGAGCTTTCCTGCAAAAAATCTAAAACGAGAGTTGTACAAAAGAACATATTCTCCAACTTTAAACTCACGCTTTTGAATTCTTTTGTCATGCCATCTTTTAACTTTTTCTTTGAATAACCTTGCATTTTCATATGCTTGGGTTCTCCATTCATCTAAGGAGCTTATATCAAATAACCTCTTTTCAAGTTTGAAATCATAGATGATTTCTTTAACTGCCCAATATGCTTTATGTTTAACTCAAGAGTCAAATGACAAGCTTTTCCATAAACCATTTTATAAGGAGACATACCCATAGGATTTTTATACGTTGTTCTATAAGCCCAAAGTGCATCATCTAATTTCTTAGACCAATTCTTCCTGGACCTATTAACAGTCTTTTTTATTTCTCTATTGCTAAGTTCAACTTGACCACTAGACTGAGGATGATAGGGTGATGCAATTCTATGGTTAACATCATACTTAATGAGCAAGCATCTTATAGAAAGCACCATGAATAAAGTGTGAACCACCATCAGTTATTAAATATCTAGGGACTCCAAACCTTGGGAAAATAACTTCCTTAAGCATTTTAATAAAGGTGTTGTGTGCTAACTCATGAGCACTGCGTTGGATTTCCCCGAAGAGGAGATGATGATGCAGCAAAGTAGCGTAAGTATTTCCCTCAGGTTTTGAGAACGAAGGTACCAATCCAGTAGGAGGCTACGCGCGAGTCCCTCGTACCTACACAAAAACAATAGCTCAACGCAACCAACGTGCTTAGGGGTTGTCAATCCCTTCACGGTTACTTACGAAAGTGAGATCTGATAGAGATGATAAATAATATTTTTGATATTTTTGGTATAGAGATGCAAAGTGAAAATTAAAAGGCAAAGTAAAAAAGCAAAGTAGTAATAAAGTGATGGAGATTGATATGATGAGAAAGAGACCCGGGGGCCATAGGTTTCACCAGTGGCTTCTCTCAAGAGCATAAGTATTCTATGGTGGGTGAACAAATTACTGTTGAGCAATTGACAGAATTGAGCATAGTTATGAGAATACATAGGTATGATCATGTATATAGGCATCACGTCCGAGACAAGTAGAGCGACTCCTGCCTGTATCTACTACTATTACTCCACTCATGGACCGCTATCCAGCATGCATCTAGAGTATTAAGTTAAAAACAGAGTAACGCCTTAAGCAAGATGACATGATGTAGAGGGATAGTTTCATGCAATATGATTAAAACCCCATCTTGTTATCCTCGATGGCAACAATATAATACATGCCTTGCTGCCCCTTGTATCACTGGGAAAGGACGCCGCAAGATCGAACCCAAAGCTAAGCACTTCTCCCATGGCAAGAAAAACCAATCTAGTAGGCCAAACCAAACTGATAATTCGAAGAGACTTGCAAAGATAACCAATCATACATAAAAGAATTCAGAGAAGATTCAAATATTATTCATAGATAGACTGGATCATAAACCCACAATTCATCGGTCTCAACAAACACACCGCAAAAAGAAGATTACATCAAATAGATCTCCACGAGAGAGGGGGAGAACATTGTATTGATATCCAAAAAGAGAGAAGAAGCCATCTAGCTACTAACTATGGACCCGTAGGTTTGAAGTAAACTACTCACACTTCATCGGAGAGGCTTGGATGATGATGTAGAAGCCCTCCATGATCGATGCGGTGGAATTAGGTTTTTGGCTCCCATTCTGATCGTTTGGGGTACGTGGATATATATAAGAGGAAGAAGTACATCAGTGGAGCAACAGGGGCCCCATGAGGGTGGAGGGCGCGCCTGGGGGGGAGGGGGGGTAGGCGCGCCCCCTACCTCGTGGGCTCCTGTTACGTGGCTTGACGTAGGGTCCAAGTCTCCTGGATCTTATCTGATGAGAAAATCACGTTTCCGAAGGTTTCATTCCGTTTGGACTCCGTTTGATATTCCTTTTCTTCGAAACCCTAAAACAGGCAAAAAACAGCAATTCTGAGCTGGATCTCCAGTTAATAGGTTAGTCCCAAAAATAGTATAAAAGTGGATAATAAAGCCCAATAATGTCCAAAATAGTAGATAATATAGCATGGAGCAATCAAAAATATAGATACGTTGGAGACGTATCAAGCATCCCCAAGCTTAATTCCTGCTCGTCCTCGAGTAGGTAAATGATAAAAACATAATTTTTGATGCGGAGTGCTACTTGGCATAATTTTAGTGTAACTCTTCTTAATTGTGGTATGAATATTCAGATCTGAAAGATTCAAGACAAAAATTCATATTGACATAAAAATGATAATACTTAGAGCATACTAACTAAGCAATTATGTCTTCTCAAAATAACATGGCCAAAGAAAGTTCATCCCTACAAAATCATATGGTTTCGTCATGTTTCATTTTCGTCACACAAGAATGCTATCATCATGCACAACCTTGATGACAAGCCAAGCAATTGTTTCATACTTTAGTAATCTCAAACCTATAAACTTTCACGCAATATATGAGCGCGAGCCATGGACATAACACTATAGGTGGAATAGAATATAATGAGGGGGGTTATGTGGAGAAGACAAAAAAGAAGAAAGTCTCACATCAACGAGGCTAATCAATGGGCTATGGGGATGCCCACTGATTGATGTTAATGTAAGTAGTAGGGATTGCCATGCAACGGATGCACTAGAGCTATAAATGTATGAAAGCTCAACAAAAGAAACTATTGGGTGTGCATCCAACTTGCTTGCTCACGAAGACCTAGGGCACTTGAGTAGGCCCATTGTTGGAATATACAAGCCAAGTTCTATAATTAAAAATTCCCACTAGTATATGAAAGTGATAACATGAGAGACTCTCTACTATGAAGATCATGGTGCTACTTTGAAGCACATGTGTGGCAAAGGATAGTAACATTGTCCCTTCTCTCTTTTTCTCTCATTTTTTGGGCCTTTTCTTTTTTTATGGCCTTCCCCTTTTTTGGGCGTTCTCTTTTTTATGGCCTTTCCTCTTTTTTTTTAATATTCCTCACTTGGGACAATGCTCTAGAAAATGATGATCATCACACTTCTATTTATTTACAACTCAATGATTACAACTCGACACTAGAACAAAGATGACTCTATATGAATGCATCCGGCGGTGTATCGGGATATGCAATGAACCAAGAGTGACATGTATGAAAGAATTATGAATGGTGGCTTTGCCACAAATACTATGTCAACTACATGATCATGCTAAGCAATATGACAATGATGAATGTGTCATGATGAACGGAATGATGGAAAGTTGCATGGCAATATATCTCGGAATGGTTATGGAAATGCCATAATAGGTAGGTATGGTGGCTGTTTTGAGGAAGATATAAGGAGGTTTATGTGTGAAAGAGCGTATCATATCATGGGGTTTGGATGCACCGGCGAAGTTTGCGCCAACTCTCAATGTGAGAAAGGGCAATGCACGGTACCGAAGAGGCTAGCAAGGATGGAAGGGTGAGAGTGCGTATAATCCATGGACTCAACATTAGTCATAAAGAACTCACATACTTATTGCAAAAATCTACAAATCATCAAAAACCTCGGTACTACGTGCATGCTCCTAGGGGGATAGATTGGTAGGAAAAGACCATCGCTCGTACCCGACCGCCACTCATAAGGAAGACAATCAAATAACACCTCATGTTTCAAATTTCTTGCATAACATTTACCATACGTGCATGCTACGGGACTTGCAAACCTCAACACAAGTATTTCTCAATTTCACAACTACTCAACTAGCACGACTTTAATATTATTACCACCATGTCTCAAAACAATCATCAAGCATAAAACTTCTCTTAGTATTCAACACACTCATAAGAAAGTTTTATTATTAATCTTGCATACCAAGAATATTAGGATTTTAAGCAAATTACCATGCTATTAAGACTCTCAAAATAATCTAAGTGAAGCATGAGAGATCAATATTTTCTATAAAACAAATCCACCACCGTGCTCTAAAAGATATAAGTGAAGCACATAGAGTATTCTATCAAATTCCAAATTATGTATGGCTCTCTCAAAAGGTGTGTACAGCAAGGATGATTGTGGTAGACTAACAAGCAAAGACTCAAATCATAAAATACGCTCCAAGCAAAACACATATCATGTGGTGAATAAAAATATAGCTCCGAGTAAAGTTACTGATAGAAGTAGACAAAAGAGGGGATGCCTTCCGGGGCATCCCCAAGCTTTGGCTTTTAGGTGTCCTTAGATTATCTTGGGGGTGCCATGGGCATCCCCAAGCTTAGGCTCTTGCCACTCCTTGTTCGATAATCCATCAAATCTTTACCCAAAACTTGAAAACTTCACAACACAAAACTTAAAGTAGAAAACTCGTGAGCTCCGTTAGCGAAAGAAAACTAAAGACCACTTCAAGGCACTGTAATGAACTCATTCTTTATTTATATGGGTGTTATACCTACTGTATTCGAACTTCTCTATGGTTTATAAACTATTTTACTATCCATAGATTCATCAAAATAAGCAAACAACACACGAAAAACAGAATCTGTCAAAAACAGAATAGTCTGTAGTAATCTATAGCTAGAGCAAGATCTGGAACCCCAAAAATTCTAAAATAAATTTCTGGACGTGAGGAATTTATCTATTAAACATCTTCAAAAATAATTAACTAAATAACACTTTCCAAATAAAAATGACAGCAGTTCTCGTGAGCGCTAAAGTTTCTGTTTTTTTACAGCATGTTCAACAAGACTTTCCCCAAGTCTTCCCAACGGTTATACTTGGCACAAACACTAATTAAACACAAAAAACACAACCAAAACAGAGGCTAAATAGTTTATTTATTGAATAACAGTAAGGGAAAATATTGGGTTGTCTCCCAACAAGCGCTTTTCTTTAAAGCCTTATAGCTAGGCATACGATTTTAACGATGCTCACAAGAAAGACAAGAATTGAAGCACAAAGAGAGCATCATAAAACATGTGACAATCACATCTAAGTCTAACATACTTCCTATGCATAGGCATCTTATAGGCAAACAAATTATCAAGGCAAGCAAAAACTAGCATATGCAAGGAAGCGGAAAGAAACAATAGCAATCTCAACATAACGAGAGATAATTTAGTAACATGAAAATTTCTACAACCATATTTTCCTCTCTCATAGTAATTACATGTAGGATCATAAGCAAATTCAACAATATAGCTATCACATAAAATATTCTCAACATGATCCACATGCATGCAAAATTGGCACTTTTTCAAAATAGTGGGATTAACATTAACTAAAGTCATGACCTTTCCAAACGGGCTTTTATCAAAAACTTCATAAGATTGAACATTCTCCAAATACGTGGGATCTAACGTTGATATTCTTCCAAACCCACTTTCAATATTATTGCAAACATTATAATCAATCTCATATTCATCATGGGGCTTAAATAATTTTCAAGCAAAACTCACTAGCAATTGGTTCATCACACTTTTCAGATTCACGAATTTCAAGCAAAACTTCATAAAGATAATCTAGTGCACAAATCTCACTAGCAATTGGTTCATCATAATTCAATCTCTTAAAAAGATTAGCAAGTGGATGAGGATCCATAGATCTTAGGTTCTCTATTTAGTAATAAATAAACAACTATTCCAACCATACGAGCGGGCAAAAAGAGGCAAATAGAGAAAGAGAGGGAGGATAGAGAGAGAGGGCGAATAAAACGACAAGGGTGAAGTGGGGGAGAGGAAAACGAGAGGCAAATGGCAAATAATGTAATGCGGGAGATAGGGATTGTGATGGGTACTTGGTATGTTTACTTTTACGCAGACTCCCCGGCAACGGTGCCAGAAATTATTCTTGCTACCTCTTGAGCACTGCGTTGGATTTCCCCGAAGAGGAGAGGATGATGCAGCAAAGTAGCGTAAGTATTTCTCTCAGTTTTTGAGAACCAAGGTATCAATCCAGTAGGAGGCTACGCACGAGTCCCTCATACCTACACAAAAACAATAGCTCAACGCAACCAACACGGTTAGGGGTTGTCAATCCCTTCACGGTCACTTACGAAAGTGAGATCTGATAGAGATGATAAATAATATTTTTGATATTTTTGGTATAGAGATGCAAAGTGAAAAGTAAAAGGCAAAGTAAAAAAGCAAAGCAATAATAAAGTGATGGAGATTGATATGATGAGAAAGATACTCGGGGGCCATAGGTTTCACTAGTGGCTTCTCTCGAGAGCATAAGTATTCTACGGTGGGTGAACAAATTACTGTTGAGCAATTGACAGAATTGAGCATAGTTATGACAATATCTAGGTATGATCATGTATATAGGCATCACGTCCGAGACAAGTAGACCGACACCTGCCTGCATCTACTACTATTACTCCACTCATGGACCGCTATCCAGCATGCATCTAGAGTATTAAGTTAAAAACAGAGTAACGCCTTAAGCAAGATGACATGATGTAGAGGGATAGTTTCATGCAATATGATAAAAACCCCATCTTGTTATCCTCGATGGCAACAATATAATGCGTGCCTTGCTGCCCCTTCTGTCACTGGGAAAGGACACCGCAAGATCGAACCCAAAGCTAAGCACTTCTCCCATGGCAAGAAAAACCAATCTAGTAGGCCAAACCAAACTGATAATTCGAAGAGACTTGCAAAGACAACCAATCATACATAAAAGAATTTAGAGAAGATTCAAATATTATTCATAGATAGACTGGATCATAAACCCACAATTCATCGGTCTCAACAAACACACCGCAAAAAGAAGATTACATCGAATAGATCTCCACGGGGGAGAACATTGTATTGAGATCCAAAAAGAGAGAAGAAGCCATCTAGCTACTAACTATGGACCTGTAGGTCTGAAGTAAACTACTCACACTTCATCGGAGAGGCTTGGATTATGATGTAGAATCCCTCCGTGATCGATGCCCCCTCCGGCGGAGCTCCGGAACAGGCCCCAAGATGGGATCTCGTGGATACAGAAAGTTGTGGCGGTGGAATTAGGTTTTTGGCTCCCGTTCTGATCGTTTGGGGGTACGTGGATATATGTACGAGGAAGAAGTACGTCAGTGGAGCAACAGGGGCCCCACGAGGGTGGAGAGCACGCCTGGGGGGGGGGAGGGCGCTCCCCCTACCTCGTGGGCTCCTGTTACGTGGCTTGACGTAGGGTCCAAGTCTCCTGAGTTGTATTCGATGAGAAAATCACGTTCCCGAAGGTTTCATTCCGTTTGGACTCCATTTGATATACCTTTTCTTTCAAACCCTAAAACAGGCAAAAACATCAATTCTGGGCTGGGCCTCTGGTTAATAGGTTAGTCCCAAAAATAATATAAAAGTGGATAATAAAGCCCAATAATGTCCAAAACAGTAGATAATATAGCATGGAGCAATAAAAAATTATAGATACGTTGGAGACGTATCATTGTGATCAACACTACTGGTTGGAATGGCTTCTACCCGTTTAGTAATATAATCGACAATAACCAACATATGTGTATACCCATTAGAGGAATGAAAAGGTCCCATGTAATCAAATCCCCAAACATCAAATGGTTCAATGGCAAGTGAATTATTCATAGGCATTTCTTGACGCTTACCGATATCACCTATTCTTTGACATTCATCACAAGAAGAGACAAACTTATGGGCATCCTTGAAGATAGTAGGCCAATAAAATCCAGATTACAATACCTTGTGAGCAGTTGTATCTCTAGCATGAGGCCCTCCATAAGCCTCGGAGTGACATTTCCTTAGGATTTGTCCCTGTTCATGCTCAGGACACAACGTCTAATAATACCATCTACTCCTTTATAAAGATGTGTATCATCCCAAAAGTAATGTCTTAAATCATAGAAGAATTTTTTCTTTTGCTGGTATGTAAAGCTAGGTGGTAAATATTTAGCAACAATGTAATTAGCATAGTCAGCATACCAAGGAGTACCATTAGCAACATTTATTGCAGCTAACTGCTCATCAGGAAAACTATCATCAATAGGAAGTGGGTCATCAAGCACATTTTCAGGCCTAGACAAGTTATCATCTACGGGGTTCTCAGCTCCTTTTCTATCAATGATATGTAAATCAAATTCTTGTAACAAGAGAACCCAACGAATAAGTCTAGGTTTAGCATCTTTCTTTTCCATAAGATATTTAATAGCAACATGGTCTGTGTGAACAGTTACTTTGGAATCAATAATATAAGGTCTAAATTTATCATAAGCAAACACCACTGCTAAGAATTCTTTTTCAGTAGTAGCATAATTTCTTTGAGCACTGTTTAGAGTTTTACTAGCATAATGAATAACATTCAATTTCTTATCAACTCTTTGTCCTAGAACAGCACCAACAGCATAATCACTAGCATCACACATAATTTCAAAAGGCAAGTTCCAATAAGGTGGTTGAACAATAGGTGCAGATATTAAGGCTTTCTTGAGTGTTTCAAAGGCTTCTAAACAATCATCATCAAAAACAAAAGGAATATCCTTTTGCAAAAGATTAGTAAGAGGCCTAGAAGTTTTAGAAAAGTCTTTGATAAATCTCCTATAGAAACCAACATGACCTAGGAAACTATGAATACCTTTGATGTCCTTAGGACATGGCATTTTCTCAATTGCATCAACCTTAGCTTGGTCCACTTCAATACCTCTTTTAGAAATTTTATGACCCAAGACAATGCCTTCATTAACCATAAAGTGGCACTTCTCCCAATTCTAGACAAGATTTGTTTGTTCACATCTCTGCAAAAATCGCCCAAGATTGCTTAAACAATCCTCAAAAGACTTCCCATAAACAGAAAAGTCATCCATGAAAACCTCAACAATATTTTCAAAAAACTCAGAGAATATAGCAATCATACATCCTTGAAAGGTAGCAGGTGCATTACATAAACCAAAAGGCATACGTCTATAAGCATAGGTTCCAAATGGACAAGTAAAAGTGGTCTTTTCTCGATCAGGTTGAGAAAACAGGTATTTGTGAAAAGCCAGAATATCCATCTAGAAAGCAAAAGTGTGTGTGCTTAGATAGTCCTTCAAGCATTTGATCAATACAAGGCAAAGGGTAATGGTCTTTTCTAGTAGCTTTATTTAATTTTCTAAAATCAATTACCACTCTATAACCTGTAACAATTATTTGTGGAATGTGTTCATTCTTATCATTAGGAACAACAGTAATACCTCCTTTCTTAGGGACACAATGAACAGGACTTACCCATCTACTATCAGCTATAGGATAAGTTATACCTGCTTCCAGAAGTTTTAATATTTCCATTCTTACCACCTCTTTCATCTTCGAATTTAACCGACGTTGGTGATCAACAACTAGTTTAGCATCAGGTTCCATATTAATTTTGTGTTGACATAGAGTGGGACTAATGCCCTTTAAATCATCAAGAGTATATCCAATAGCAGCCCAGTGCTTCCTTAGAACTTTCAATAATCTTTCTTCTTCATGTTCTGAAAGGTTAGCACTAATAATTACAGGATATATCTTCTTTTCATCAAGATAAGCATATTTCAAAGTGTCTGGCAATTGTTTTAATTCAAACACAGGATCAGCTTTAGGTGGAGGAGGACCTCCCAGAGTTTCAATAGGCAAATTGTGTTTAAGTAGAGGACGTTGTTCAAAGAAAACTTTATCTATTTCATTTCTTTCATGCACATGTAAATCATTTTCATGGTCTAGCAAATATTGTTCTAAAGGATCACTAGGTGGCATAGCAATAGAAGAAAGACCAATTAATTCATCCTTACTAGGTTGTTCTTTTTTCATGATGATTTCTACTAAACTTGGAAAAATTAAACTCATGAGACTCATCACCAAAGCTAACACCCATAGTTTGTTTCTTGCAATCTATCTTAGCATTAACTGTGTTCAAGAAAGGTCTACCAAAGATAATGGGACAGAAGTCATCTTGCGGGTTACCAAGAACAAGAAAATTAGTAGGATATTTTATTTTCCCACACAAGACTTCAACATCTCTAATAATCCCATAAGGTGATATGGTGTCTCTATTAGCAAGTTTAATAGAAACATCTATGTCTTCTAACTCAGGAGGTGCTATGTCCTTTATAATTTCTTAATATAGAGTGTAAGGAATATCACTCACACTAGCACCCTGATGTCTACTACGCAACTTTATTCTTGTAGACTCGTGTTGGGCCTCCAAGCGCAGAGTTTTGTAGGACAGTAGCATTTTTCCCTCAAGGATGATCTAAGGTTTATCAATCCGTGGGAGGTGTAGGATGAAGATGTTCTCTCTCAAACAACCCTGCAACCAAATACAAGAAATCGCTTGTGTCCCCAACACACCTAATACAACGGCAAATTGTATATGTGCACTAGTGATACGTCTCCAATGTATATATATTTTTTGATTGTTCCATGCTATTATATTATCGGTTTTGGATGTTAATGGGCTTATTTATACACTTTTATATTATTTTTGGGACTAACCTACTAAGCCAAGGCCCAGTGCAAATTGCTGTTTTTTTTGCCTTTTTCCGTGTTTCATATAAAAGGAATATCAAACAGAATCCAAACGGAATGAAACCTTCGGGAGAGTTATTTTTGGAACAAACGTGATCCAAGGGACTTGGAGTGGACGTCAAGAATCAACAAGGAGACCACGAGGCAGGGAGGTGCGCCTGCCCCCTAGGCGCGCCCCCACCCTCGTGGGCCCCTTGTGGCTCCACTGACCTACTTCTTCCTCCTATATATATCCATATACCCTGAAAACATCCAGTAGCACCATGAAACCCTATTTCCACCGCCGCAACCTTCTGTACCCAAGAGATCCCATCTTGGGGCCTTTTCCAGAGCTCCACCGGAGGGGGAACCGATCATGGAGGGCTTCTACATCGACACCATAGCCTCTCCGATGATGTGTGAGTAGTTTACCACAGACCTTCGGGTCGATAGTTATTAGCTAGATGGCTTCTT
The DNA here is from genome assembly GCF_056163025.1 of Triticum urartu. Taxonomy (NCBI): domain Eukaryota; kingdom Viridiplantae; phylum Streptophyta; class Magnoliopsida; order Poales; family Poaceae; genus Triticum; species Triticum urartu. The sequence goes on from NC_141879.1 coordinate 92,639,405, forward strand.
CTCTCTCTCTTTGGATCTCAATACAATTTTCTCCTCGATCTTCTTGGAGATCTATTTGATGTAACTCTTTTTGCGGTGTGTTTGTCGAGATCCGATGAATTGTGGGTTTATGATCAAGTTTACCTATGAACAATATTTGATTCTTCTCTGAAATCTTTTATGTATGATTGGTTATCTTTGCAAGTCTCTTCGAATTATCAATTTGGTTTGGCCTACTAGATTGATCTTTCTTGCAATGGGAGAAGTGCTTAGCTTTGGGTTCAATCTTGCGGTGTCCTTTCCCAGTGACAGCAGGGGAAGCAAGGCACGTATTGGATTGTTTCCATTGAGGATAAAAAGATGGGATTTATATCATATGTTTATCCCTCTACATCTAGTCATCTTGCCTAATGCGTTACTTTGTTCTTATTAACTTAATACTCTAGATGCATGCTGGATAGCGGTCGATGTGTGGAGTAATAGTAGTAGATGCAAAATCGTTTCGGTCTACTTGTCGTGGACGTGATGCCTATATACATGATCATGCCTAGATATTCTCATAATTATGCACTTTTCTATCAATTGCTCGACAGTAATTTGTTCACCCACCGTAATACGTATGCTATCTTGAGAGAAGCCACTAGTGAAACCTACGGCCCCCGGGTCTATCTTTTATCATATAAGTTTCCAATCTATTTTATTTTGCAATCTTTACTTTCAATCTATATCATAAAAATACCAAAATATTTATCTTATTATTATTATCTCTATCAGATCTCACTCTATTAAGTGACCGTGAAGGGCTTGACAACCCCTTTATCGTGTTGGTTGCGAGGTTCTTATTTGTTTGTGTAGGTACGAGGGACTTGCGTGTAGTCTCCTACTGGATTGATACCTTGGTTCTCAAAAAATGAGGGAAATACTTACGCTACTTTGCTGCATCACCCTTTACTCTTCAAGGGAAAACCAACGCAGTGCTCAAGAGGTAGCAACTAGTTCGGTGAAGAGATGATAATAAAAGTGTAATATGGATGGTAGAAATATATTTTTATAATCTGAATAAATAAAAACAACAAGGTAGCAAATAGTAAACGGGCACAAAAACGGTATTGCAATGCTTGAAAATGAGGCCTAGGGTCTGTACTTTCGCTTGTGCAATCTCTCAACAATGCTAATATAATTGGATCATATAACCACCCCTCAAAGTGCGATGAAGAATCACTCCAAAGTTCCTACCTAGCGGATAACATAAGAATAAATTGTTTGTAGGGTACGAAACCACCTCAAAGCTATTCTTTCTGTTCGATCTATTCAAGAGTTCGTACTAAAACAACACAAAGCTATTCTTTCCGTTTGATCTATCCTAGAGTTCGTACCAAAATAACACCAAAGCAAATTCATATTCATAATACTCAATCCAACACAAAGAACTTCAAAGAGTGCCCCAAGATTTCTATCGCAGAAACAAAGACAAGAACATGCATCAACCCCTATGCATAGATTACCCCAATGTCACCTTGGGAATCCGTGAGTTGAGTGCCAAAACATATATCAAGTGAATCAATACGATACCCCATTGTCACCAAGAGTATTCAATTGAAAGACATATATCAATTATTCTCAAATCCATAAAAGTATTTAATCTGACAACAACGAAATATCAAAGGGAAAAACTCAATTCATCACAACAAGATAGAGAGGGGAAAACACCATATGACCCGACTATATTAACAAAGCCCGTGATGCATCAAGATCATGACATCTTAAGAACACGAGAGAGAGAGAGAGAGAGAGATTAAACACATAGCTACTGGTACAAACCCTCAGTCCCGAGGGTGGACTACCCCCTCCTCATCATGGTGGCCGCCGAGATGATCAAGATGGCCATCGGAGATGATTCCCCCCTCCGGCAGGGTGCCGGAACAGGGTCTACATTGGTTTTCGGTGGCTATAGAGGCCTGCGGTGGCGGAACTTCTGATCTAGGTTCACACCAAGGGTTTCTGGAATTTTGGGGAATTTATAGGGTAAAGAGGGGGTGCGGGAGGCCACCGAGGTGGGCAGAACCCACCTGGGCGCACCTGGGCCCCCTGGCGCGCCCTGGTGGGTTGTGCCCCCGCCCCCGGGGGAACCCCCCAGGTGCTTCTTTGGCCCATTGGAATTCTTCTGGTCCATCAAAAATCCACAAAAAGTTTCGCGGTATTTGGACTCCATTTGATATTGATTTCCTACGATGTAAAAAACAACAACTGGCACTAGGCACTAGGTCAATAGGTTAGTCCCAAAAAATGATATAAAGTTGCTATAAAATGATTGTAAAACATCCAAGAATGATAATATAACAACATGGAACAATAAAAAATTATAGATACGTTGGAGATGTATCAGCATCCCCAAGCTTAGTTCTTGCTCGTCCTCGAGTAGGTAAATGATAAAAACATAATTTTTGATGTGGAATGCTGCCTAACATGTCATCTCATATTCCTTTCTTTATAGCATGGACATTTGGACTTTTATATTGTTCGAAGCAATAGTCTAGTCTTGTCATGATAACTTAAATACTCAAGCATATCAACAAGCAACCATGTTTTTCAAAATATGAACGCTAAAATAAGTTATCCCTAGCCCATCATGCTCAATCATTGATCCATTCACGAAACACACTCGTATATTAGCTACACCCAATGCTCAAGTACGATCATAGTGCCTCCTAGTTGGTGCTTTATAAGAGAAGATGGAGACTCAAATTAAAAAAAATTGCATAAAGTAAAAGAAAGGCCCTTCCCAGAGGGAAGTAGGGATTTGTAGAGGTGCCAGAGCTCAAAGCGAAAATTGTGAGATAAAAACATTTTGAGAGGCATACTTTTCCCACCAACGAAAACGACTTAGAGCTCCCAACAGTTTCCATGCTAGATATATCATAGGCGGTTCCCAAACAGAAAATAAAGTTTATTCCTTTTTCCACCATACTTTCACTTTCCATGGCTAACCGTATCCACTGGTGCCCTCCATACCAACACTTTCCAAGTAATTTATTATTTGACAACATAAAGTAATTCATTTTTCATTTCGGGGCTGGGCATCCCTAATACCTTTGCCTTACTCTCGTGCAATGACAAGTGAATAAACACTCATCGTGAGAATAACACATCTAGCATGGGAAATATTGGCCACCCCTCACTGCCTCGCGAGCGGTACGAGCACACAAAATAGAAATTTATTTTGAAAATTAGAGATGGCACATACAAATTTGCTTAGAACGGCAAGAGAATACCGCATATAGGTAGGTATAGTGGACTCATGTGGCAAAACTGGTTTAAAGGATTTTGGATGCACAAGTAGTGATCATACTTAGTGCAAAATGAAGGCTAGCAAAAGATTGAGAAGCGACCAACCAAGAAATGAATAATCTCATAAGTTGGCATTGAGCATAATTAACACCAAATAATGCACCACAAGTAGGATATACTTTCATTGCACAACTATTGACTTTCATGCTTGCATAGGGAATCGCAAATCTTAACACCAATATTCTTACTAAAGCATAATTACTCATCAAGATGACTCACATATCACATCATCATATCTCAAAACTGTTTATTATATCCTTCTTGGAATGAAGTTTATTTTGTCAAGTTTTTATTATATCCTTCTTGGATATCTATCACTTTGGGACTAATTTTCAAGTGTTGCTTTTGATAAGCTCAAAACAAATTATGTGAAGATCATGAGCATAATATTTCTTTCTCTAAAATTAATTTAAGTGAAGAAAGAGAGAATTTATACAAAAATATTAAAGCACATCGTCCTCAAAAAGATATAAATGAAGCACTAGAGCAATTCCATAAAAAAGAGCTTCATTGACGGGATGTGAATGGCGCTTACTTAGCCTCCCTGGTAACTATTTGAGGGCTCTATTTTATTTAAAAAAATCAGATCTAAGTACTTTATTAAAATAGCAAGAAAAAAATGACAATCCAAGGATAGCACACATCATGTCAAGAAGCAAAAACTTAGGCTCAACCGATACTAACCAATAATTGTTGAAGAAAAAAGGTGGGATGCCTACCGAGGCATCCCCAAGCTTAGATGCTTGAGACTTCTTGAAATATTATCTTGGGGTGACTTGGGCATCCCCAAGCTTGAGCTTTTGTGTCTCCTTAATTCCTCTCATATCACGGTTTTCCTAAATCTCAAAAACTTCATCCACACAAAACTCAACAAGAACTCATGAGATAAGTTAGTATAAATCAATGCAAAACCTTATCATTCTCTACTGTAGAAAATCACTAAAATTAGTATTCAACATTTTACACTAAATTCCTCTTCATATTAAATACTCCTATACTCAAATAGAATCATTAAACAAGCAAACATATGCAAACAATGCAAACATAACAGCAATCTGCCAAAACAGTACAGTCTGTAAAGAATGCAAGAGTATCAATACTTCCCTAACTCCAAAATTTATGAAAAATTGCCACACTGTAGAAATTCATCATAGCTCATTTTTCAAAAAAATTCAACATTATATCACATTCTTAATTTTCTAGGGAATTTTTGCAACAACAGTAAACTTTTTGTTTTCAAACAGCAACATGTATACTTGCAAAATAAGCATGGCAAAGGCTATAATTGCCACTTTTATTGAAATAAAAGATGCAAAACATTATTATAAATAACATAAAGCAAATCCTAACAAAATAAAATGATGCTCCAAGTAACACTCATATCATGTGATGAATGAAGACATAGCTCCAAGTGAGGTTACCGATAATGTTGAAGACGAAAGAGGGGATGCCTTCCGGGGCATCCCCAAGCTTAGTTGCTTAGATCTTACTTGAATATTACCTTGGGGTGCCTTGGGCATCCCCAAGCTTAGGGTCGTGTCACTCTTTATTCTCCTCATATCGACATCTCACCCAAAACATGAAAACTTCAATCACACAAAACTTAACGAAACTTTGTGAGATAGGTTAGTATGATAAAGAGCAAACCATTTCACTTTTGGTAATGTCATAGACAAGATTCATAATTGTTATCACACAATTCCTAATGTATCATATCATTTCCAAAATTTATATTGAGCAATATAAGCCATGGAAATTAGAAAACAAGCAAACTATGCATTGAAAACAGAATCTGTCATAAAGAGAACAGTCTGTAGTAATCTGTACTCCAACCATACTTATAATACTCCAAAAATTCTGAACAAATAGGAAAACCTGTCCAATTTGTCTATTAATCTTCTTCAAAAAGAATCAGCATTTTATCACGCTTCTGTTAAAAATGAGAATTTTTTCCTGAGCGCAAAAGTTTCTGTTTTTCAGCAAGATCAAATCAACTATCACGGTAAGCCATTCCAAAGGTCTTACTTGGAACTTTATTGAAACTAAAGCTATAAAACATGATTACTACAGTAGCTTAATCATGTGAACACACAGAAACAGTAGGTAAAAGTATTGGGTTGTCTCCCAACAAGCGCTTTTCTTTAATGCCTTTTAGCTAGGCATGATGAATTCAATGATGCTCGCATAAAAGATAAGAATTGAAACATAACAAGAGCATCATGAATCACATGGCAAGCACATTTAATTCTAACCCACTTCCTATATATGCATAGGGATTTTGTGAGCAAAAAATTTATGGGAACAAGAATCAACTAGCATAGGAAGGCAAAACAAGTGCAACTTCGAAACTTTCAACATAAAGAGAGGAAACTTGGTATTATTGGGATATGTAAAAGAAGTTCCCCTCTCAAAATAATTTTCAGCAGAATCATGAGTGAATTCAACAAAATAGCTATCACATAAAGCATTCTTTTCATGATACATAAGCATAGAAATTTTCTCACTCTCCACATAAGTAAATTTATTCTCATGAATAGTAGTGGGAGCAAACTCAACAAAATAACTATCATGGGATTGAAAATTAAAATCATGATGACAAGTTTCATGGTTATAATTATACAATATAGCATACATGTCATCACCATAATCATCATAGATAGAAACTTTGTTGTCATAATCAATTGCAACCTCTTCCAAAATAGTGGATTCATCACTAAATAAAGTCATGACCTCTCCAAATCCACTTTCATCATTATAATCATCATAAATAGGAGGCATGCAATCATATAACAAATTTGCACATCAAATCTTGGGGGACTAAAAATATCATCTTCATCAAACATAGCATCCCCAAGCTTATGTCTTTGCATATCATTAGCATCATGGATATTCAAAGAATTCATACTAACAACATTGCAATAATGCTCATCATATATACCAAACATTCTATTGAATTCTTCTTCTATCAACTGAGCACAATTTTCCTTTCCATCATTTTCACGAAATACATTATAAAGATGAATAATATGATGCAACCTCAATTCCATTTTTTTGTATTTTTCTTTTCATAAAGCAAACTAGTGATAAAACAAGAAACTAAAAGATTCGATTGCAAGATCTAAAGATATACCTTCAAGCACTCACCTCCCTGGCAACGGTGCCAGGAAAGAGGTTGATGTCTACTATGCAACTTTATTCTTGTAGACTCGTGTTGGGCCTACAAGAGCAGAGTTTTATAGGATAGTAGCAATTTTCCCTCAAGTGGATGACCTAAGGTTTATCAATCCGTGGGAGGTGTAGGATGAAGATGTTCTCTCTCAAACAACCCTGTAACCAAATACAAGAAATATCTTTTGTCCCCAACACACCTAATACAATGGCAAATTGTAAAGGTGCACTAGTTCGGTGAAGAGATGTTGATAAAAGTGTAATATGGATGGTAGAAATATATTTTTATAATCCGAATAAATAAAAACAGCAAGGTAGCAAATAGTAAACGGGCACAAAAACGGTATTGCAATGCTTGAAAATGAGGCCTAGGGTCCGTACTTTCGCTAGTGCAATCTCTCAACAATGCTAATATAATTGGATCATATAACCACCCCTCAAAGTGCGATGAAGAATCACTCCAATGTTCCTATCTAGCGGAGAACATAAGAATAAATTGTTTGTAGGGTACGAAACCACCTCAAAGCTATCCTTTCCGTTCGATATATTCAAGAGTTCATACTAAAACAACACAAAGCTATTATTTCCGTTCGATCTGTCCTAGAGTTCATACTAAAATAAAACCAAAGCAAATTCATATTCATAATACTCAATCCAACACAAAGAGCTTCAAAGAGTGCCCCAAGATTTCTACCGGAGAAACAAAGACAAGAACATGCATCAACCCCTATGCATATATTACCCCAATGTCACCTCGGGAATCTGCGAGTTGAGTGCCAAAACTTATATCAAGTGAATCAATACGGTGCCCCATTGTCACCACAAGTATTCAATTGCAAGACATATATCAAGTGTTCTCGAATCCATAAAAGTATTCAACCTGACAACAATGAAATCTCAAAGGGAAAAACTCAATTCATCACAACAAGATAGAGAGGGGAAAACACCATATGATCCGACTATATTAACAAAGCCCGCGATACATCAAGATTGTGACATCTCAAGAACACGAGATAGAGAGATTAAACACATAGCTACTGGTACAAACCCTCAGCCCCGAGGGTGGACTACTCCCTCCTCATCGTGGTGGCCGCCGGGATGATGAAGATGGCCACTGGAGATGATTCCCCCCTTCGACAGGGTGCCGGAACGGGGTCTAGATTGTTTTTCATGGCTACAGAGGCCTGCGGTGGTGGAACATCTGATCTAGGTTCACCCCAAGGGTTTCTGGAATTTTTGAGAATTTATAGGGTAAAGAGTGGGTGCGGGAGGCCACCGAGGTGGCACAACCCACCTGGGTGCGCCAGGGCCCCCAGGCGCGCCCTGCTGGGTTGTGCCCCCCTCGGGGCACCCCCCAGGTGCTGCTCTGGCCCATCGGGAGTCTTTTGGTCCATAAAAAATCCAGAAAAAGTTTCGCGGTGTTTAGACTCCGTTTGATATTGATTTATTGCGATGTAAAAAACAAGCAAAAAACAGCAACTGGCACTAGGCACTGGGTCAATAGGTTAGTTCCAAAAAATGATATAAAGTTTCTATAAAAATGATTGTAAAACATCCAAGAATGATAATATAACAAAATGGAACAATTAAAAATTATAGATACGTTGGAGACGTATCACGCCCATATCACATAAACCATGATAAGAGTGATCTCCTATTTTAACTGGAATAATAGGCATGCCAACAACAGGTCTATGTTTATCTTTTCCATCAGGTTTAGCAATTCTAGCAGCTTCTTCACAGAAGTAAATAACATGCCCATCCATATCTTCTTCCAATAGATCTTTAAACATAGCAATGCTAGGTTCTACTTTAATTTTTTCATCCGGTTTAGGTGTTCTAACATATCTTTTGTTAACCACAGTTGAAACTTTAGCATGCTCCTTTATCCTAACAGGAAAAGGGGGTTTCTCAATATAAGGAGAAGGAACAACTGGATCAACATTATAAAATATAGTTTCTTCTTTAACTGGTACTGGTTCTTTAATTTCTTCTTTAGTAGGTGGGTGATATTTAAACCACTTCTCTTTAGGGAGTTCAACATGAGTAGCAAATGATTCACAAAAGGAGGCTACTATCTCAGAGTCAAGTCCATATTTAGTGCTAATTTTTTTAAAAGCATCGGTATCCATAAAAGATTTAACACAATCATACTTAAGTTTAATACATAGCTCTTTACCTTCGCCGAGTTCCCAATCTTTAGAGTTGTGTTTAATTCTTTCCAAAAGATCCAACCGGAATTCAATAGTCTTCTTCATAAAAGAACCAGCACAAGAAGTATCAAGCATGGTTTGATCATTATGAGAAAGCCGAGCATAAAAGTTCTAGATAATAATTTCTCTTGAGAGCTCATGATTGGGGCATGAATATAACATTGACTTAAGCCTCCTCCAAGCTAGAGTGATACTTTCTCCGTCACGATGCCAAAAATTATATATATAATTCCGATCACGATGAACTAGATGCATAGGATAAATTTTTTGGTGGAACACCAATTTCAAACGATTCCAATTCCATGTTCCAATATCATCACATAGCCTATACCATGCCAATGCTCTTCCCTTCAAAGATAAAGGGAAAACATTTCTCATCACCTCATCTCCGGGTAAACCTGCAAGCTTAAACAATCCACAAATTTGTTCCACATATATCAAGTGCATATCAGGATGTTCGGTTCTATCTCCTACATAAGGATTAGCTAGCAGTTGTTCTATCATACCCGAAGGAATTTCATATTCAATATTTTCGGTAGGTGCAGTAGGTTGAGGGGTTGCTAATTGTGGTTCCGGACGAGGTGAAGATACCCCAAACAAACCGCTCAAAGGATTGTTTTCCATAGTAACAGGTGATAATAAATTTCAGCACACTATGTAAATGTTTCCTTACCGAATTCCACTTACCAAAGGCGCTTCACTCCCCAGCAACAGCGCCAGAAAATAGCCTTGATGACCCACAAGTATAGGGGATCAATTGTATCTCTTTTCGATAAGTAAGAGTGTTGAACCCAACGAGGAGCAGAAGGAAATGACAAGTAGTTTTCAGTAAGGTGATGTCTACAAGTGCTGAAACTGTAAGTAGCGAGTAGTTTGATAGCAAGATAATTTGTAATGAGCGAGTTACGATAATAGTAACAAGCATGCAGCAAGGTAGCCCAATCCTTTTGAGGCAAAGGATAGGCCCAAACATTCTCTTATAATAAGCAAAGCGTTCTTGAGGGTACATGGGAATTTCATCTAGTCACTTTCATCATGTTGGTTCGATTTGTGTTCGCTACTTTGATAATTTGATATGTGGGTGGACCGGTGCTTAGGTGTTGTTCTTACTTGAACAAACCTCCTACTTATGATTAACCCTCCCGCAAGCATCTAAAACTATGAGAAAAGTATTAAGAATAAATTCTAACCATAGCACTAAACTCTAGGAACCTATCGGCCCCTTACGGAATAGCGCATAAACTGGGGTTTAAGTTTCTGTCACTATCGCAACCCATCATCTATTTGCTACTCCACAATGCACTCCCTTAGGCCCAAATATGGTGAAGTGTCATGTAGTCGACGTTCACATGACACCACTAAGGGAATAACAACATACATACCATCAAAATATCGAACACATATCAAATTCACATGATTACTTGCAACATGATTTATCCCGTGACCTCAAGAACAAAGGTAACTACTCATAAACAATAAACATGCTCATGATCAGAGGGGTATTAATATGCATAATGGATCTGAACATATAATCCTCCAGCAAATAAACCATATAGTAATCAACTACAAGATGTAATCAACACTACTAGTCACCCCCTAGCACCAATCTACAGTTCCTGTAACAAGATTGAATACAAGTGATGAACTAGGTTTTGAGATGAGATGGTGCTGGTGAAGATGTTGATGGAGATCTCCCTCCCCAAGATGGGAGAGTTGTTGGTGGTGATGATGACGATGATTTCCCCCTCTGGGAGGGAAGTTCCCCCGACAGAATCGCTCCGCCGGAGGGCAAAAGTGCTCCTGCCCAAGTTCCGCCTCGAGGCGGCGGTGCTTCATCCCAAAAGTCCTCCTCTTATTTTTTTCTAGGTCAAAACCACTTATATACCAGAAGATGGGTACCAGAGGTGGGCCGAGGAGGTCACAACCCACCAGGACGCGCCTGGGGGGGTGGGGGGTCCTGGCGCGCCCTGGTGGGTGTGCCCACCTGGTGCCCCCCTCTGGTGTTTATTGACTCTAGTATTTCTTAAATAATCCATAAAAAATCTCCATGAAGTTTCTGCTCATTTGGAGTTGTGCAGAATAGGTGGCCTGACGTAGCTTTTCTAGGTCTAGATTTCCATATGCCGGAATTCTCCCTATTGGTGTGTTCCTTGCAAATTATGAGAGAAAATGCATTAGAATTACTCCAAAAAGCATTATTATGGATAAAAACATTATAAATAACAGTAAGAAAACATGATGCAAAATGGACGTATAAAAGCCATGGTCAGATAATAAGCGAGATTAAGCTTAGAGCGGAAACTTCAACTGTATCTTCACTTTTGAAGGACAAGCTTCTAATTTTGAAGCTCATTTGTTAGCCAAGTACTCTCAGTCTTTAGGTCGGGGCCGCCATCTTTGGTTGGGACAACCCCACGATTCCTTTTGTATTCCAAACTCTGTGATCTTTGAGTAATAAAGACTTGGTTTCCCTCAAAAAAAACTTGCTCCATTTTTGCTTCATTTCTTCACACTCGAGTTGCTGCTCATTTCTCAATCTCTCTCGTGTGAGCTCCGTTTGCAAATTCCTTTGGCAATATTGTTGCTTGGTATGTGGCTCCTCCACCCATCCAATTATATTTTTGATTGGTGCCCCATGCTTAGAGATCCTAGATACTATTATTAGTGATGAATTTGAGCTTGCATGGTGAGTTGAGATTTTTTTTGTTGTGGTTTTGATGCATAAGGAAGTTACTAGAAGCTTTATTAGAGTGGTTACCCCTAGTTTATGTGTGTAAATTTTACTTTTTTTACATGTCCAAAATTTTTAGAACATAGGCACTATGCTCAAGAGCTTAAGAAAGAAGCTCATGGGAGTTCATCCTCATCTTCTTCAAGGAAAATTTGGTCTCAAAACATGGACGATCCTCCCGCAAGACTAGGATACTTTGAACCACCGAGAAGATCCGTGAGGATAGCCAAAGTGCACAACACTCTTTTGGTCAGATTTTCCCTTATCGGAAGCTACAAATCAAAGAAAACTTCATGGATCTTGTCTTCATTGGGTTTGAGTAATTTTATTCAAAGTGAAGTTCCTACTTATGTTGAGCTCACCAGAGAATTTGTAGAAGTTTCTCTGTGAGGCTATCAATGTCACAAGCTTGTGAGGCTATCAATGTCACAAGCTTGTGAGGCTATCAATGTCCCTTGTGAGGGGAGTGTGAAACAAAGTAACTGATGAAAATGGTCATATATTTGTGAATGGTGGGAGTAGGATATAGTGGCCTAGAAAAATTAAGAGCATAGTTCTGGCTCTTCCAATTAGGATTATACTCCCTCCGTAACAGACTTGAAAGTCATACATATGTTTGACCATGATTATAGAATAAATTAGCAACATCCGTCAAAATAAATAAAAAATAAAAAATTCTTTTCATGATGAATCAATTATACAATTGTGGAAATATAGATATTAATACTTTTTTTAATAAAAACTTGAACAAACAGCCACAAGTTTGACTTTTGAAAACCCTAATACACCTTACAAGTTGAAACGGAGGGAGTACTAGTCTCACCAGCCAGAGATTCGTTTCTAAGTGCTTTGATCAGTTAGTTCAGTCCGTACTCCGCAAGTCTTTTTATTTAGGAATTACTCAAACAAAGGTTTTCTCAACAGTACAATAAATATTTTATGCCCCATTTACAGGAGTAAGCGACGTGCTACAAACTAAAAACAATTATGCATACATATTGCTTCTAGATAGCTCTGTATCAAGGTACTCTGAAATATCAACGGACGGACATATATCAGTTTTATACTCACGTGAGCCCAACAACTGAATTTTATGTTTTGTTTCAAACAAAAACTGCATTCATTATTCTCAGATTTTAACAGTACAAAGAGGAATTCCCCTGGGCAGGAAAATTCCCTGTCAAGAGCCAAAAAGAATTTTCGGATAACATAAAAAAGGAAGGAAGATGAAGGCATTGCAGCCTGGCTGCTGGGGTAAAGCTTTAAAAACTCATGAGCTTGTGGAGACACGTACACAGGTACATGTAAGAAGGGGAATAGGGCTACAGAAGAATAGGCAACTGGAGGCCGTGATTGAGCACATGAAGGTTTCAGATCTTCCCATTTCTGTCTAGCACTTTCTTCAGCACCACGGAGAACCCCGGCGATCTCACTAGTCTGATGGATGTTATGCTCCTTCTGTTCATTGGGCAGCCGATGCAATATAAGTCTAGCCATTAAAGCAGGAAGATACAAAAGGCTACCATGGAACATTCTTCTTACACTCTTCTGGGTAGGAGTACAAATGATAAGGCCCCAATGGCGAGGCCCGTCGTTAGAAGCGATGCTTCAAAACTAAACCATTCAGATGTTAGACCCTCCCACAAAGCATTAGTTCCTAGAATAAGAAAGATCCCAAGTTTGACCAACTTTATTATGAATAGAAGCAAATGGAAACTAGAGAACATGTATGATTAGTACTTACAGTTGTATGCAAATAAACCCAATGGTAGCATGTAGAGGCAATTTCTGAGTGAAACCCATGCAGTTCTCTTACCAGTAGGATTAGCAAAAGAGAGCATTCGGTACCTAAATCAAAAATACAATCACATTGAAAGGTTTCATAAAGCATCTCAACTCCCATAACATGGGAGCCCGCATGTATTTATATTCATATTGGCGAGGCCAGCTCTCGCAGAGGCATACATCGATAGATTACATTGTTGGTTTAAACAACCAGAGAGATATGGGGAGATAGAGAAGGATTACATCATTAAGAGATAAAAAAGTGCTAACAAACTAGATCCTCCTAACTAATCTATGTGAGACCCAAGTCATCTGTAGTGTGACATGTTTAACACTCCCCCATATCACAACTGTATCAAGTTGAGATTACGCTTAAACTCTTCAAAACTTCTGGCGGGCAATGCTTTTGTGAATCCATCTACAAGCTGATTTTTGGAAGGTATAAATCTGATATCAAGCTGTTTGTTGACAACACGTTCTCTTACAAAATGAAAGTCTATTTCAATATGTTTTGTTCTGGCATGGAAAACTGGATTGGCAGACAAATAGGTAGCACCAAGATTATCACACCATAGGCAAGGGGATTGATCTTGTGCTATTCCAAGTTCTTTGAGCATGGACTGAACCCAAATGACTTCTGTTGTTGCATTTGCTAATGTCTTATATTCTGCTTCTGTGCTTGACCTGGAAACAGTAGCTTGTTTTCTTGCACACCATGATATTAAATTTGACCCATAAAAGATACCAAAACCACATGTTGACCTTCTGTCATCTAGACAACCAGCCTAGTCTGCATCTGAGAAGGAACTAACAAGTGTGGAAGAAGACTTACTAAATGTGAGAACTGTGGTTATAGTATTCCTTATATACCTTTGGATCCATTTTGCTGTTGTCCAGTGAGCTGTGGTAGGTGCATGAAGGAACTGACACACCTTGTTAACTGCAAAGGAGATGTCAGACCGAGTGAGAGTCAGGTATTGCAGACCACCAACTAAACTTCTATAACCAGTAATGTCCTCTTGGTTCAGTGGCTCACCTTCTGTCAGAGATAGAGATTCCGAACTTGACAACGGTGTTGGAGAAGGTTTACAGTTTTGCATGCCAATTCTACTTAACAGTTCAGTGGCATACTTTGCTTGAGATAGATGAATACCATTACCATGTTTCTTAACTTCAATACCCAAGAAGAAATGCGGATCTCCCAAGTCCTTGAGGGCAAACTCAGAGCCTAGGTCTTTGAGCAGTGCTTTCACAACTCCATCAGAAAAACTAGTAACAATAATATCATCAACATATATGAGAACAAATATGGATGTCTGATGCTTGTTATAGATAAATAGAGATGTGTCAGATTTTGATGGAACAAAACCAAGAGATTGAAGTTTCATACTCAACCGTGAGTACCAAGCCCTAGGTGCTTGTTTCAATCCATACAGGGCCTTATCAAGCTTGCAGACATGAAATGGTGCATCATTGTCTTCAAACCCAGGAGGTTGTTTCATGAACACTTCCTCTCCAGAACACCATGAAGGAACGCGTTCTGTACATCTAGCTGTCCGAGACTCCATCCCCTAGATATAGCTATTGACAGCACAAGACGAATCGTTGCAGCTTTAACAACATGACTAAATGTATCTTCCTAGTCTATACCATACATTTGCTTGAACCCCTTTGCTACAAGTCTTGCCTTGTACCGATCTATAGTGGCATCAAATTTTTTCTTGATTCGATAGACCCACTTGCAATCAATTAAGTTTTTGCCTTGCTGAGGAGGAACTAGATGCCATGTCTTGTTTTTCTGCAACGCCATGATTTCTTCATCCATGGCCAATTTCCACCTAGGATCACCAAGTGTTGTCATTAAATTGTTAGGTTCACCAGTTGCACAAGACATACCAAACTTAGAGAAATTTTTGTAATTTAAGCGAGCTGTAACTCCCTTTTGAAGTCTTGTGCGTGGAGCCATAGGAGGAACTCCAGGGGGCGAAGGCGCAGGAGATCCCCCAGATGCGTCAGCCTCAGGTGCTGGCGCCTCCGATCCCGAGGCGGATCATGTCACGCCTGCTGGAGACAACCGCGGCGTGGGTGACCGGGCCAGACTGGTGGGGCCCGGCGAATTTGGCGCGGGCCAACCAGGTGAGCTAGGCGCAGGTCCAGGAGCGACTACTTGCCACGCGGCATTGGGAGATTGGAGCGGGCCCGAGCCATCGTTGTCTCGTTCGGTAGTGCGCTCCAGGCCCGAGGCAGGACCAGGTGTTGTACGCCCGACTCCCGAGGTGGATTCTAGCCCCTGCTGTGATGAAGATCCTGAGGTGGATACGCCTCGGTTTTTGCCTGTGTCTCCAGCCGGGGGGCACATAAAATGAAGGTTGTTTTCTTTGTGATTTGCACCATCTGAACATTCTACAGCAGTAAACTCAGGCATAATATGATGATTAGGTACAAGTTGATCAGTACTATTATTTAATCCCCCATGATCAACGCCGGATATGGTTGAGGGCAAAAGAAGAATTTCTTTGCCAAGAAGGGCACCGGTATTTGGGTGGAGTTTGGCAAAAGGAAAAACGGTTTCATCAAATACGACATCCCTAGAAATATAAACACGTCTAGTAGAAACATCAAGACACTTGACACCCTTGTGCTGTGCACTATAACCAATGAAGACACATTGGGTTGATCTGAACATGAGTTTATGATTATTGTAAGGACGAAGATTCAGCCAACAAGCGCAACCAAACACACGAAGTGACGAGTAATCTGGTTTGGTGTGAAGAAGACGTTCAGTGGGTGTTTCATGATTGATAACATGGCTAGGCAGAATATTGATGAGATGGACCGCTGTGAGAAAAGCCTCATCCCAGAACTTGAGTGGCATGGACGCGGCGGCAAGGAGGGAGATACCAATGTCAACAATGTGCCTATGCTTACTTCAGCGGAACCGTTTTGCTGATGAGCATGGGGGCAAGAAACGTGATGAGAAATTCCTATCCGTTGAAAAAAGGAGTTGAGTTTCTCATACTCACCACCCCAGTCTGATTGCATAGCAAGTATGTTGCAATCAAATTTTCTTTCTACTTGAGCCTGAAAGTTAAGAAAAACTTGGAAAACATCGGATCATTTCTTAAGAAGATATATCCATGTGTACTTGCTGAAATCATCAATGAAGCTCACATAATAAGTGTGCCTACCAACAGAAGAGGGAGTCGGTCCCCATACATCCGAAAAAATAAGTTGCAAGGGTTTTGTAGACACACTAGTGGAAATTGGGTATGGTAATTGGTGGCTTTTTGCTCTTTGGCAGGAATCACAAATAGTTTCACAATCATGCTCATCAACAAAAGTGAGCTTATTTTTGCTAAGAATTTGATAGACAATAGAAAAAGATGGGTGGCCTAAACGATTATGCCATCATTCTGAAGACACCTTGAAAGCTCCATAGGCTTGCTTATTGAACTTGGAAAACTTGGGAATCAACGGGTAGAGACCTTGCACACATCTACCGCGATAGAGGACCCTCCTCGTGACCTGATCCTTTATAAAGAAGAAAAAAGGGTGAAACTCTATGAAGACACCATTATCAAGAGTAATACGATGAACTGAAAGGAGATTTTTTTGATGCATTGGGGATATGTAGAACTTCATCTACAAGAATATCACGATGTGGGGTTTTAATAATAGACTTGCCAACATGACTTATCATCGTACCTGGACCATTTTCTGCAGTGTGAACCTGCTCTTGGCCATGATATTCTCACGCGTGGTCATTTTCTCTAGCTCGGAGGTGATGTTCTCATTTGCACCAGAGTCAAGATACCATTTGGAATCTACTCCATATGAGGCATCTGCTGCAGCTGCAACTCGTCTCCTCTGAGAGTTGTCCTCTGCATAGCGCCACTTACATTCTTTTGCAATGTGGTTATTTTTTGCAAATCTGACACTTGTTCTCATATTCTTCATAACCGATGAAGCGGCCGCGGCCACCAGCACCTTGACGGCCTTGATTGTTGTTGTAGTTATGGCGTGGGGGCCATTGTTGTTGTAGTAGCCCCCACCATCGCCATCGTTGTAGCCGCTGTTGTAGCCACCACTAGGGCCGCAGTAGCCACCACTGCCGCCCTGGTTGTAGCTGCCACCACCACCTTCGCTGTTGTTGCCGCCGCCACCGTTGCTATAGTTGTTGTTGCCGCCACCGTTTCCACCCTTGGGTGAGTTGCGGTAGCCGCCCTTGGGAGAGCCGTCGTGCCCTCGTGAGGCACTGTTGGCCGAGGACTTGAAAGCCCTGGCGCCTGTGCCCTGGAACAGCTCCATACACTGATCAAAATTCGCCACCATGCTGAAGAGATCATCAACAGATAGTGGTTCGGTGCGAACATCTAGGGCTGAGATGAGTGGTTGGTAGTCCATGTCAAGACCAGGAACTATGAAGGAGATTAGTTCTTCCTCTAGAAGGGGTTTCCCTGCCATAGCAAGTTCATCTGACAGGGATCTCATGTGACCGAAGAAGGCAGCAACAGATTGGGATCCTTTCTGGGTGTTGGTGAGGGCGGTGCGGCAAGTGTTTACTTTCGGTCTGGATTGGGCTACAAACATGTTTGCGAGAGCGGACTGCTACCTCTTTTAGCACTGCGTTGGTTTTTCCCGAAGAGGAAGGGATGATGCAGCAAAGTAGCGTAAGTATTTCCCTCAGTTTTTGAGAACCAAGGTATCAATCCAGTAGGAGGCTACACGCGAGTCCCTCGCACCTGCTCAAAACAAATAAATCCTCGCAACCAACGCAAATAGGGGTTGTCAATCCCTATAGGGCCACTTACGAGAGTGAGATCTGATAGATATGATAAAGATAATATCTTTGGTATTTTTATGATAAAGATGCAAAGTAAAATAAAGGCAAAGTAAATAACTAAGTAGTAGGAGATTGATATGATAAAGATAGACCCGGGGCCATAGGTTTCACTAGTGGCTTCTCTCAAGAGCATAAGTATTCTACGGTGGGTGAACAAATTACTGTTGAGCAATTGATAGAATTGAGCATAGTTATGAGAATATCTAGGTATGATCATGTATATAGGCATCACGTCCGAGACAAGTAGACCGACTCCTGCCTGCATCTACTACTATTACTCTACTCATCGACCGCTATCCAGCATGCATCTAGAGTATTAAGTTAAAAACAGAGTAACGCATTAAGCAAGATGACATGATGTAGAGGGATAGACTCATGCAATATGAATAAAACCCCATCTTGTTATCCTCGATGGCAACAATACAATACGTGCCTTGCTGCCCTTACTGTCACCGGGAAAGGACACCGCAATATTGAACCCAAAGCTAAGCACTTCTCCCATTGCAAGAAAGATCAATCTAGTAGGCCAAACCAAACTGATAATTCTAAGAGACTTGCAAAGATAACCAATCATACATAAACAAATTCAGATAAGATTCAAATATTATTCATAGATAGACTTGATCATAAACCTACAATTCATCGGTCTCAACAAACACACCGCAAAAAGAAGATTACATCGAATAGATCTCCACAAGAGAGGGGGAGAACATTGTATTGAGATCCAAAAAGAGAGAAGAAGCCATCTAGCTACTAACTATGGACCCGTAGGTCTGAGGTAAACTACTCACACTTCATCGGAGGGGCTATGGTGTTGATGAAGAAGCCCTCAGTGATCGATGCCCCCTCCGGCGGAGCTCCGAAACACGCCCCAAGATGGGATCTCGTGGATATAGAAAGTTGCGGCGGTGGAATTAGGTTTTTGGCTCCGTATCTGATCGTTTGGGGGTACGTGGGTATATGTATAGGAGGAAGAAGTACATCGGTGGAGCAACAGGGGGCCCATGAGGGTGGAGGGCGCGCCTGGGGGGGGGGGGGGGGGGGTAGGCGCGCCCCCTACCTCGTGGCCTCCTGTTACGTGTCTTGACGTAGGGTCCAAGTCTCCTGAGTTGTATTCGATGAGAAAATCACGTTCCCGAAGGTTTCATTCTATTTGGACTCCGTTTGATATTCCTTTTCGTCGAAACTCTAAAACAGGCAAAAAACATCAATTCTGGGTTGGGCCTCCGGTTAATAGGTTAGTCCCGAAAATAATATAAAAGTGGATAATAAAGCCCAATAATGTCCAAAACAGTAGATAATATAGCATGGAGCAATCAAAAATTATAGATACATTGGAGACGTATCAAGCATCCCCAAGCTTAATTCCTGCTCGTCCTCGAGTAGGTAAATGGTAAAAAAACAGAATTTTTGATGCGGAGTGCTACTTGGCATAATTTTAATGTAATTCTTCTTAATTGTGGTATGAATATTCAGATCCGAAAGATTCAAGACAAAAGTTCATATTGACATAAAAATGATAATACTTCAAGCATACTAACAAAGCAATTATGTCTTCTCAAAATAACATGGCTAAAGGAAGTTATCCCTACAAAATCATATAGTCTGGCTATGCTCTATCTTCACCACAAAAAATATTTAAATCATGCACAACCCTGATGACAAGCCAAGCAATTGTTTCATACTTTTGACATTCTCAAAACTTTTTCAATCTTCACGCAATACATGAGCGTGAGCCATGGATATAGCACTAAAGGTGGAATAGAGTGGTGGTTGTGGAGAAGACAAAAAGGAGAAGATAGTCTCACATCAACTAGGCGTATGAACGGGCTATGGAGATGCCCATCAATAGATATCAATGTGAGTGAGTAGGGATTGCCATGCAATGGATGCACTAGAGATATAAGTATATGAAATCTCAAAAAGAAACTAAGTGGGTGTGCATCCAACTTGCTTGCTCATGAAGACCTAGAGCAATTTGAGGAAGCCCATCATTGGAATATAGAAGCCAAGTTCTATAATGAAAAATTCCCACTAGTATATGAAAGTGATAACATGAGAGACTCTCTACTATGAAGATCATGGTGCTACTTTGAACACAAGTGTGGTAAAAGGATAGTAACATTGTCCCTTCTCTCTTTTTCACTCATTTTTTTATTTGGGCCTTTTCTCTTTTTTATGGCCTCTTTTCTTTCTCTTTATTTTTTTATTTTTCGTCCGGTGTCTCATCCCGACTTGTGGGAGAATCATAGTCTCCATCATCCTTTACTCACTGGGACAATGCTCTAATAATGATGATCATCACACTTTTATTTTTTCTTACAACTCAACAATTACAACTTGATACTTAGAACAAAATATGACTCTATGTGAACGCCTCCGGCGGTGTACCGGGATATGCAATGATGCATGGGTGACAAGTATGAAAGAATTATGAACGGTGGCTTTGCCACAAATACTATGTCAACTACATGATCATGCTAAGCAATATGACAATGATGGAGTGTGTCATAAACGGAACGGTGGAAAGTTGCATGGCAATATATCTCGGAATGGCTATGGAAATGCCATAATAGGTAGGTATGGTGGCTGTTTTGAGGAAGGTATATGGTGGGTGTACGATATCGGCGAAAGGTGCGCGGTATTAGAGAGGCTAGCAAAGGTGGAAGGGTGAGAGTGCGTATAATCCATGGACTCAACATTAGTCATAAAGAACTCATATACTTATCGCAAAAATCTACAAGTTATCAAAGCAAAGTATTACGCACATGCTCCTAGGGGGATAGATTGGTAGGAAAAGACCATCGCTCGTCCCCGACCGCCACTCATAAGGAAGACAATCAATAAATAAATCATGCTCCGATTTCATCACATAACGGTTCACCATACGTGCATGCTACGGGAATCACAAGCTTCAACACAAGTATTTCTCAAATTCACAACTACTCAACTAGCATGACTTTAATATCACCATCTCCATATCTCAAAACAATTATCAAGTATCAAACTTCTCATAGTATTCAACACACTCATAAGAAAGTTTTATTATTAATCTTGCATACCAAGCATATTAGGATTTTTAGAAAATTACCATGCTATTAAGACTCTCAAAATAATCTAAGTGAAGCATGAGAGATCAATAGTTTCTATAAAACGAATCCACCACCGTGCTCTAAAAGATATAAGTGAAGCACTAGAGCAAAATTATATAACTCAAAAGATATAAGCGAAGCACATAGAGTATTCTAACAAATTCCAAATCATGTATGGCTCTCTCAAAAGGTGTGTACAGCAAGGATGATTGTGGTAAACTAAAAAGCAAAGACTCAAATCATACAAGACGCTCCAAGCAAAACACATATCATGTGGTAAATAAAAATATAGCTCCAAGTAAAGTTACCGATAGAAGTAGACGAAAGAGGGGATGCCTTCCGGGGCATCCCCAAGCTTTGGCTTTTAGGTGTCCTTAGATTATCTTGGGGGTGCCATGGGCATCCCAAAGCTTAGGCTCTTGCCACTCCTTTTTCTATAATCCATCAAATCTTTACCCAAAACTTGAAAACTTCACAACACAAAACTTAATGTAGAAAATCTCGTGAGCTCCGTTAGCGAAAGAAAACAAAAGACCACTTCAAGGTAATGTAATGAACTCATTATTTATTTTTATGGGTGTTATACCTACTGTATTCCAACTTCTCTATGTTTTATAAACTATTTTACTAGCCATAGATTCATCAAAATAAGCAAACAACACACCAAAAACAGAATCTGTCAAAAACAGAACAGTGGTGTAGTAATCTGTAGCTAGCGCAAGATATGGTACCCCCAAAATTCTAAAATAAATTGCTGGACGTGAGGAATTTATCTATTAATCATCTGCAAAAATAATTAACTAAATAGCACTTTCCAAATAAAAATGACAGCAGTTCTCGTGAGCGCTAAAGTTTCTGTTTTTTACAGCAAGTTCAACAAGACTTTCCCCAAGTCTTCCCAACGGTTCTACTTGACACAAACACTAATTAAACACAAAAAACACAACCAAAACAGAGGCTAGATAATTTATTTATTTAATAACAGCAAGGAAAAATATTGGGTTGTCTCCCAACAAGCGCTTTTCTTTAAAGCCTTATAGCTAGGCATAATATTTCAATGATGCTCACATGAAAGACAAGAATTGAAGCACAAACAGAGCATCATAAAAACACTTGAAAAACACATCTAAGTCTAACATACTTCCTATGCATAGGCATCTTATAGGCAAACAAATTATCAAGGCAAACAAAAACTAGCATATGAAAGGAAGCGGAAAGAAACAATAGCAATCTCAACATAACGAGAGGTAATTTAGTAACATGAAAAGTTCTACCACCCTATTTTCCTCTCTCGTAATAATTACATGTAGGGTCATAAGCAAATTCAACAAAATAGCTATCACATAAAATATTTTCAACACGATCCACATGCATGCAAAGTTGACATTCTTCCAAAATAGTGGGATCTAAAGTTGACACTCTTCCAAACCCACTTTCAGTATTATTGCAAACAATATTATCAATCTCATAATCATCATGGGGAGTAAATAAATTTTGAAGATCAAAAGAAGAATCACCCCAATCATGATCATTGCAACAAGTAGAGGACATATCAAAACTAGCATCCCCAAGCTTAGGGTTTTGCATATTATTAGCACAATTTACATAAATAGAATTTATAATAAAATCATTGCGATCATGCTTTTTATTCAAAGATCTATCGTGAATCGCTTCATAAGGTAATTCATCACACTTTTCAGATTCATGAATTTCAAGCAAAACCTCATAAAGATAATCTAGTGCACAAAACTCACTAGCAATTGGTTCATCATAATTGGATCTCTTAAAAAGATTAGCAAGCGGATGAGGATCCATGGATCTTAAGTTCTCTGTTTAGTAATAAATAAACAACTATTCCAACCATACGAGCAAACAAGAAACGGGCAAAAGAGGCAAATAGAGAGGGAGGAGGGGGATAGAGAGAGAGGGCAAATAAAACGGCAAGGGTGAAGTGGCGGAAAGGAAAACGAGAGGCAAATGGCAAATAATGTAATGCGGGAGATAAGGGTATGTGATGGGTACTTGGTATGTTGACTTTTGCGTAGACCTCCCCGGCAACGGCGCCAGAAATCCTTCTTGCTACCTCTTTTAGCACTGCGTTGGTTTTCCCCGAAGAGGAAGGAATGATGCAGCAAAGTAGCGTAAGTATTTCCCTCAGTTGTTGAGAACCAAGGTATCAATCCAGTAGGAGGCTACGCGCGAGTCCCTCGCACCTGCACAAAACAAATAAATCCTCGCAACCAACGCAAATAGGGGTTGTCAATCCCTATAGGGCCACTTACGAGAGTGAGATCTAATAGATATGATAAAGATAATATTTTTGGTATTTTTATGATAAAGATACAAAGTAAAATAAAGGCAAAGTAAATAAGTAAGTAATAGGAGATTGATATGATAAAGATAGACCCGGGGCCATAGGTTTCACTAGTGGCTTCTCTCGAGAGCATAAGTATTCTACGGTGGGTGAACAAATTACTGTTGAGCAATTGACAAAATTGAGCATAGTTATGAGAATATCTAGGTATGATCATGTATATAGGCATCACGTCCGAGACAAGTAGATCGACTCCTGCCTGCATCTACTACTATTACTCCACCCATAGACCGCTATCCAGCATGCATCTAGAGTATTAAGTTAAAAATAGAGTAACGCATTAAGCAAGATGACATGATGTAGAGGGATAGACTCATGCAATATGAAGAAAACCCCATCTTGTTATCCTCGATGGCAACAATACAATACGTGCCTTGCTGCCCTTACTGTCACCGGGAAAGGACACCGCAAGATTGAACCCAAAGCTAAGCACTTCTCCCATTGCAAGAAAGATCAATCTAGTAGGCCAAACCAAACTGATAATTCGAAGAGACTTGCAAAGATAACCAATCATACATAAAAGAATTCAGAGAAGATTCAAATATTATTCATAGATAGACGTGATCATAAACCCACAATTCATCGGTCTCAAAAAACACGCAACAAAAAGAAGATTACATCGAATAGATCTCCACAAGAGAGGGGGAGAACATTTGTAGCGACCCGACCCAAATGGATCAAGTCTCTGTGCTTAGGTGTCATCCCTGGATCGGTATGCTGACACACACAGTACTCGAAGGATTTATAACAGAGGTAAATCACATGTATAGAGTAACGTAAATACTATTACCTCAATCCAAAATAGCGGAAGCAACAAGGTTGTGGATTCCCATCAACACCAACGGCAAAGTTGAGTGTAGAAATCGTAACCCTAACGTATCACTTAATCGTCGTAACAAACATGCAACATGAGACGTTGCAGCCTGAAACGGGTCAGTACATTGAATGTACTGGCAAATTCACACCATAGAGAAAATGATGAACAAAGGCTATCACTATATGCATATATGGCTGGTGGAAAAGCTCTATGGTTATAAGGTTTTTGCATAAAGCCAATTTTTCCCTACTGCAAAGGAATAAATTTATTTAACTATCATGGTGGTTGTGAAACATTGAGAATGGTTGACAGCATTCTCAATCCCAATTAAAATAATTAAAAACCCAACAACATTAATTAGAAGTAACATGTTGAGATTCACAATGATATTCAAGTACTAGATACTCAAGTTGTCCATAACCGGGGACACGGCTAATCATGATTAGTTTGTACACTCTGCAGAGGTTTGCGCAATTTTCCCCACAAGACTCGATCGCCTCCGTTGGATTTCTCGCACTACATGGTGTTTGAGAAACGGATGACCGAGACATAGCCTTTCAGAAGCGCTAGCACCTTACGATTGGGTAGACCGGTACACCTACATCCCCTACATCTGCTAGTCCACCACTGTAAGAGTTCGCACAACTTAGTCAACTATGCCAGAGCCCATAATGGCTTGTGGCTGCACACGGAAGTTTCTAGCATGAAAGATCTTATGATCCCTTTGAGCCTGGGTGGCGGTCCAAAAAAAACAGGCAAGTCCTGATAGACATCAGGTGCCTCAATCCACCCAGATGTGTGTTAGGTTGCCACCTTAGATAAACCATTAAAATTAAATATCTCACATCTGTCATGGATATCACTCACCCAATCCACGTCTACTAGCATAGCATGGCATAAATAGCAAACGTAGAAGTAACTCCCAAAGGTTTCATAATAATACAGGTAATAGGTACTACCTCATCTACTTCCCATCCCACAATTTAATTAGATCCTAATCATGCAATGTGAGAGGATTGATCTAATGCAATAAAACATGGGTTGTGGAAAAAGGTATGATCAAAGTGTGAACTTGCCTGCAATGTAGATGAAGATGATTCGCACTTAAAACTCTTGATAGATCTACTCGTCACACTCCGGTCAATCTATCGTAAGCAAGCAATAGTAACCACACAATAAGTACTCATCTAATGCACAAGTAAAACTCGAACGAGAGAAATGAACCAGAAAGTTCAATTTAAGAACTCCGGTTGCAAAGAAAGAACGAACCGAACAAACGACGGAAAACAAACGGCGGAAGAAAACAACTTGGTTCTAGCAAGTTGAAACTAGGTCAAATTTTACCGTAGCAAAAGCTTATTCAAGTTGATTAGATGGAACGGCGGTTTCGAGACGAAACTCCAGGCGCTTGAATCACCTGATTCCGAAAAACGGGCGAGAAGATAAACTAGAACGAAGATCGGATCTGAGATCGCGATCGCGGAATAAATCCGACGAAAAGAAAGAGACGAACGGTTAAACGAATGGGCGTCGTTAACCGGGAATAATCGGTGACCACGTTTGTTGAGACGAACGGTCCGAAAGAAGAACGAAAACCGATCTAGGGTTTTCAGAAAAGAAACCGAAAAAGAAAACGGAAAACCAATCTAGGGTTTCGGAAAAGAAACCGAAACGAAGAATCGGAGAGAAAAACCGGAAAAGAAAAATGGAACGGTTTCTTTTAAAAGAACCGAACCGTGGGGAAGAAAAAGAGAGGCGCGGGGCTACCTCTGGCGAGGCGGGGCGAACGGTGGCGACGGCGGCGTGCTAGGGCGGCGGCGGCGGCGCTATAGGGGCGGCGGCAGCGGGTGAGGGCGCGATGCACAAGGGCAGCGGCGTGGGTGAGGGGCGGCGGCGGCGGTGGTGAGGGGCGCGGCGTGGGTGAGGGGCGCGGGGTGGGGCGTGGCTTGGGGAGGCGCGGGGTGGTGTGGGGCTTGGGGTTTGATGTGAGGAGAAGGTTTGATTTGATGTTTTGGAGGGGAGGGGTGTGGGGGTATTTATATAGGTGAGGGGGGGAATTTACTTGGGGTAGGGGACAAGAAAAAAAGAGGAAAAAGGAAAACGAAACAAAGGAAAGGGGAGGGGCTAACCGACCTAAGTCCCGCTGGGACTCGGCCAGAGCGACGGCGGCTGGCGCCTGGCGCACGAGGCGCGCAGCGCTGCTGGGGGCGGCGGCTGGCTGGGCCTTTGGCCCGGCTGGCCTGCTCTTTTTTTTAAACAGTTTCGCGCGCAGAAAAACACAGAAAAGAAAATCTAAACGAGCTCCAAAAATTCTAAAGTAAATTTTCCCCGACTCCTAAAAATGAGCCGAACAAAATGAACTTTTCTACAGACCTAAAATGCAATTTTTGAAAACGCGCATTTTTCCCTATCCAAATAAAACGCAAACAAAACTCCGGCAAAAACCAAAAGTGATATATTTATTAAATCTTCATGTTTCCTAAATTTGGGAAAGTCATATTATTCCCTCTCTCATATATTTTGACACCGGAAAAATAATTGAAGATAAAATAAATAAATCAAATGATCCTCTTTTTTCAAAATTTGAGAAAACTCAAATATGAAAATACGAAATCTCCAACTCTCTCCGAGGGTCCTTGAGTTGCGTGAAATTTCTAGGATCAACCAAAATGCAAGAAAATACGATATGCATGATGATCTAATGTGTAACATTCCAAATTGAAAATTTGGGATGTTACAAACCTACCACCCTTAAAAGGAATCTCGTCCTCGAGATTCGGAGAGGCTAGCAAGAAAAGGTTAGGGTTTGGGGTCTTCTCAAAATCCATCGATCATCTCCGGGGTCTGGGGTGCTACCACCCTTAGAAGCATGGTTACGGTTCCATCAAAACTCATATACTCCATCCTTATTCTTGACAGTGTCGGTCTTCTCAGATCCTCGAGAAAATTCCTTCTCTGAACTCTTCTGGTAGTGGCATAACCTTTACCACAATTCTTCTATCCTTTTATTTTGGTAAGGTTATTCCGCGACTGGGTCTTTGTAGCTGACGGGTCTGGCGCCAAAACTAAACAACTATCCATATCTCATGGTGGTCAACAATTTATGGTTTCTCCTGCAGGAAATGGGTCTGGGTTGATCCTCACCGTATAACCTACGGTTGGCAAAAAGCTGCCGTGTACAAGGGAAAAATACTTATACCATTCTAAGGTTTAACAAGGTTTTGATCGTCGTCTCTCTACTATAGGTAAGTCACTCAGATTTACCATCCCACATAGCAAGGCGGATAATAAGAGTAAGTCGGTATGGTGATCAATCCATCCCGCACCCAAATCATTACCTTGTATACGGTTTAGCGAATCTCGCATTCTAACACTCGGTCATCCTCACAAGCATTGCAGAATTTCTCTTGTCGACGAACCAAGTTCGGAATAATCCATTGATTCTGCAAGCCAGACAAACATCTATCGTTCCTTCACAACTCTCAGGTTTTGCGTTACTCCTATAAGATCGTCTACCGATAAGGGCATATCCTCTTCCAGGGTTTTTTTTCCTTTAGCAAGAATGTGCTTGCTTCTTGGCAGGTCCTGGGGCTTGCGGGTTATGGCACATCTCATCACTTGCAAACCTTGAACTCTTCATCGGGGCAGCGGATCTCTAATCCAACATCCAACTTCCTAGTATTCTTAAATCCATCCAATTGTTCTGTCTTCCTTCTATTGGCACCAAACTAGGACATGTTTACTCAGACTCATCATGGAGTTTCCATTGATCCATATTTCCAACATCATACCTCCTTTATGTCCAATAGTAATTCATCTCTTCATCCTCGTGGAATATCCCTCATACCGAGATAAAAACTTATACTCATGAAGTCCATATTCCACTTCGTGGAACATCATTATCCTTTCCGCGGTCAAGCGTCTTTACAGGAGAATATTGGCCATCTCTGCATGGCACTTCTTCAACTGGGAACCGTGAAACACATCCTGAACTCCTGACAGTCCTTCGGGTGACTCCAACTTGTTGGCCACTTCTCCCATATGCTCCAAAACTCGGTATGGTCCTACAAATCTTGGGGCAAATTTTCCCTTAACTCCAATCCATTTAACTCCTCGCACAGGGGACACGCGAAGACATGCTCTGTCTCCAATTTCATAAACTACCTCCTTGAGTTTTTGAGTCTACATAACTCTTTTGCCTGGACTGAACTACCTTCAGTCTATCTCAAATCAACTTAACATTCTCTTCCGACTCCTTTGATCACCTTAGGTCCAAACAACTGTCGGTCTCCAACTTCATCCCACATACTCTTGGGGCATCACACATATCGAGACAAAACTCGTATTCATTTTGTCCGAAATCCACTCAGGGGAGTATCCTTATCGTTTCCAGGGGTCAACGGTTCTTACAGGGTACTACCACCCTTAAAATGCTCCAATATTTTATAGACCATATTTCTCATATCCTCAAAAATGGTCAACATCTTTCCTCATAGGGTAACTCATAAAATCCAAATCAGTACCAACACTGCTAACTTTATTGATTCTCAAATTATTACAATCTCCTGTTTTTCCATTACATGCCTCAACTCAACACCTCAATATAAAGGAAAATGTCCTCACTACTACGACTATATTTCTTCTGGTACAAACTCAACTACTTATCACAAGTCTCCTTCTCCTTCGGACAATCTCTGGCAAAGTGCCCTGCTTTATTACAACTAAAACATATTACTTCTGACAAGTATCGAGGTTTCCTTTTTGGGCATTTGTTGAGGTAGTGCCCTGACTCCTTGCACCCATAACAGGTGACATGACTCAGATCCTTCCTGGAATCCAATCTACTTCTCTTTCCGGACTTTTCCATTCCAATCAGAGCTTCTATTTCCTGTGGGTCATACTCTACTTCCTCAGCCGGGAATTCTACTAGATTCCCATTCATACAATTCTGGGGGATGTGTCCTTCTTCTCCACATGAATAGCAAGACTTGGTGTAGGGTTTAATTGGTTCTTCTTTGGGTGTGTCCTCCACCTCTTTCTTCATCACAAGTTCTTCTAAACTTTCCATAAGAGCTCCTTTCATTGCTTCTTCCTTCTGCTGGATGGTTCTTTGTACCATGGGGTAAATGTGACACTGAGCAGGATAGTGGGTAGTCCCTTCACACAAGAAACAAGTGATCTGCCTAGTTGGGCATTCTTCAGCTGGGTGACTTCCTTCACAATTAGGGCATTCATCCTTGTGTTCTTTATGGGTGTGTCCGATTTCTCCACAAATCTTGCATGCACAAGGTTTCCTTATATCCTTTCCATAAGACTTCAACTTCTGGGACACAAGCTGAGACTTTAGCAAAGTCAACTTAAATTCTTTCCAAGTGGTTACTCCTTGCCATCCATTGATTGTTTGGTACATCCTCCACCAAGTAGCAGCACCTCTTTCAAAGCATTGAAGAGCATGCTGGGCCATATCCTTTTCGGCTATAGGGTTGTTCTCCATGTGATCCTCCATGTTCTGAATCCATCGGTCTATCTCCAATTGACTCGTCGGTCCCGAAAATACAAGCTCATCTCCATTCATCCTCTATTGGGTCCATGGGTTTGGGGTGAGATAAGAGAGATCAAGAGAGAGGAATGCACACAATACAAACAAAAGTTTTGAAAAGACAGATTTTTGTTGTGGCTGTCGAAAAACATCAAACAAATGACAGCTCACAAACGTCGCATCTAACGTAGGTATATAACAGGGGTTTGGTCTTCTAAAGGTCAATAAATCTTCAATGTCTCCAAACTCTTCAAGCCTTGTTCAAGCCTCCAATGGCTTCTTCCAATCATGCTTGTCCTTCTCAAGTTCTTTTGCCAGATCATCTCTGTTGACGTGAAATCTCTCGTGACATCCTTTAATATTCCGGAGTTGCATTTCAAACTTCTGGTTTCAACATCCTTCACATGAACCATGGTCATACTGTCCTTCAGTTCTTGACAATTTTCCGGTATCTCGAGGTTTTACTTCTCTAGCTTGGCTACTCTCATCTTCAGGATCCTGAGTTCCTCATGAAATACTTCCTTGTCTAATACGCCTTCCTGGGGCTCCATTCTAAACTTCTTGATGTACTACTCCAGATCCTGGTGTTATACCGGCTAGGGCTAAAACTTCATCTTATGCTAGGTGCTCTATCAGCCTTCTTCCATCAAATCCATTCTGATGACATGCATCCTTAACTCAGCACGGTGACAATAGCATTAGCGGGGATGACATCACGGATAACCGTGTTTCTGCCCTTGTCATTGCCATGAACTATCTTCCATAATTGATATCCCCTGCCTTAGGGTTTTCTTTGACAAAACTTCGAGTTCTCATGCTCCTTGTTTCAGTCTTTCTCCAATACACCTTGATCTCGGGTATTGACAACTTCCATAATCTGTTAAGTTCCATCAGGGTAGCCTTCCTAGGTCATACAAATCTGGGAATTCTTCAGAGCCTTCAAATTCTACTTGTCTTCGGTTTTCAACCATTGTAGTTTCCATTATTCAGATGCACGGAAAATACTCTTCATTCCGAAGTGGTCTTAGTTGTCCGATATCTTGTACTTCTTGGAGCGGTCTCATCAATCGAATCTTTGTGTGGTCAAAAGGGGAAATGGGTATAGTCTCACTAAAAGGGAATATTTGAATAAGCTCAGAGGAGAAGAGAGATAAAAGGTCTTTTTGAAAGGGAAAGTTGTAGAGAAAAATCTTTGCTATGGGCTTGCCAGTTTCTAGGGTCACGTCCTACAGTCAACATGTGCTCTGATACCATCTTGTAGCGACCCGACCTGAATGGATCAAGTCTCTGTGCTTAGGTGTCATCCCTGGATCGGTATGCTGACACACACAGTACTCGAAGGATTTATAACAGAGGTAAATCACATGTATAGAGTAACGTAAATACTATTACCTCAATCCAAAATAGCGGAAGCAACAAGGTTGTGAATTCCCATCAACGCCAACGGCAGAGTTGAGTGTAGAAATCGTAACCCTAATGTATCACTTACTCGTCGTAAGAAACCTGCAACATGAGACGTTGCAGCCAGAAACGGGTCAGTACATTGAATGTACTGGCAAATTCACACCATAGAGAAAATGATGAACAAAGGCTATCACTATATGCATATATGGCTGGTGGAAAAGCTCTATGGTTATAAGGTTTTTGCGTAAAGCCAATTTTTCCCTACTGCAAAGGAATAAATTTATTTAACTATCATGGTGGTTGTGAAACATTGAGAATGGTTGACAGCATTCTCAATCCCAATTAAAATAATTAAAAACCCAACAACATTAATTAGAAGTAACATGTTGAGATTCACAATGATATTCAAGTACTAGATACTCAAGTTGTCCATAACCGGGGGACACGGCTAATCATGATTAGTTTGTACACTCTGCAGAGGTTTGCGCACTTTTCCCCACAAGATTCGATCGCCTCCGTTGGATTTCTCGCACTACATGGTGTTTGAGAAACGGATGACTGAGACATAGCCTTTCAGAAGCACTAGCACCTTACGATTGGGTAGACCGATACACCTACATCCCCTACATCTGCTAGTCCACCACTGTAAGAGTTCGCACAACTTAGTCAACTATGCCAGAGCCCATAATGGCTTGTGGCTGCACACGGAAGTTTCTAGCATGAAAGATCTTATGATCCCTTTGAGCCTGGGTGGCGGTCCAAAAAAAACAGGCAAGTCCTGATAGACATCAGGTGCCTCAATCCACCCAGATGTGTGTTAGGTTGCCACCTTAGATAAACCATTAAAATTAAATATCTCACATCTGTCATGGATATCACTCACCCAATCCACGTCTACTAGCATAGCATGGCATAAATAGCAAACGTAGAAGTAACTCCCAAAGGTTTCATAATAATACAGGTAATAGGTACTACCTCATCTAATTCCCATCCCACAATTTAATTAGATCCTAATCATGCAATGTGAGAGGATTGATCTAATGCAATAAAACATGGGTTGTGGAAAAAGGTATGATCAAAGTGTGAACTTGCCTGCAATGTAGATGAAGATGATTCGCACTTAAAACTCTTGATAGATCTACTCGTCACACTCCGGTCAATCTATCGTAAGCAAGCAATAGTAACCACACAATAAGTACTCATCTAATGCACAAGTAAAACTCGAACGAGAGAAACGAACCAGAAAGTTCAATTTAAGAACTCCGGTTGCAAAGAAAGAACGAACCGAACAAACGACAGAAAACAAACGGCGGAAGAAAACAACTCGGTTCTAGCAAGTTGAAACTAGGTCAAATTTTACCGTAGCAAAAGCTTGTTCAAGTTGATTAGACGGAACGGCGGTTTCGAGACGAAACTCCAGGTGCTTGAATCACCTGATTCCGAAAAATGGGCGAGAAGATAAACTAGAACGAAGATCGGATCTGAGATCGCGGTCGCGGAATAAATCCGACGAAAAGAAAGAGACGAACGGTTAAACGAACGGGCGTCGTTAACCGGGAATAATCGGTGATCACGTTCGTTGAGACGAACGGTCCGAAAGAAGAACGAAAACCGATCTAGGGTTTTCGGAAAAGAAACCGAAAAAGAAAACAGAAAACCGATCTAGGGTTTCGGAAAAGAAACCGAAATGAAGAATCGGAGAGAAAAACCGGAAAAGAAAACTGGAACGGTTTCTTTTAAAAGAACCGAACCGTGGGGAAGAAAAAGAGAGGCGCGGGGCTACCTCCGGCGAGGCGGGGCGAACGGTGGCGACGGCGGCGTGCTAGGGCGGCGGCGGCGGGTGAGGGCACGATGCACAAGGGCGGCGGCGTGGGTGAGGGGCGGCGGCGGCGGTGGTGAGGGCGCGGCGTGGGTGAGGGGCGCGGGGTGGGGCGCGGCTTGGGGAGGCGCGGGGTGGTGTGGGGCTTGGGGTTTGATGTGAGGAGAAGGTTTGATTTGATGTTTTGGAGGGGGGGTGTGGGGGTATTTATATAGGTGAGGGGGGAATTTACTTGGGGTAGGGGACAAGAAAAAGAGAGGAAAAAGGAAAACGAAACAAAGGAAAGGGGAGGGGCTAACCGACCTAAGTCCCGCTGGGACTCAGCCAGAGTGACGGCGGCTGGCGCCTGGCGCACGAGGCGCGCAGCGCTGCTGGGGGCGGCGGCTGGCTGGGCCTTTGGCCCGGCTGGCCTGCTCTTTTTTTTTAAACGGTTTCGCGCGCAGAAAAACACAGAAAAGAAAATCTAAACGAGCTCCAAAAATTCTAAAGTAAATTTTCCCCGAGTCCTAAAAATGAGCCGAACAAAATGAACTTTTCTACGGACCTAAAATGCAATTTTTGAAAACACACATTTTTCCCTATCCAAATAAAACGCAAACAAAACTCCGGCAAAAACCAAAAGTGATCTATTTATTAAATCTTCATTTTTCCTAAATTTGGGAAAGTCATATTATTCCCTCTCTCATATATTTTGACACCGGAAAAATAATTGAAAATAAAATAAATAAATCAAATGATCCTCTTTTTTCAAAATTTGAGAAAACTCAAATATGAAAATATGAAATCTCCAACTCTCTCCGAGGGTCCTTGAGTTGCGTGAAATTTCTAGGATCAACCAAAATGCAAGAAAATACTATATGCATGATGATCTAATGTGTAACATTCCAAATTGAAAATTTGGGATGTTACAACATTGTATTGAGATCCAAAAAGAGAGAAGAAGCCATCTAGCTACTAACTATGGACACGTAGGTCTGAGGTAAACTACTCACACTTCATCGGAGGGGCTATGGTGTTGATGAAGAAGCCCTCCGTGATCGATGCCCCCTCCGGCGAAGCTCCGGAACAGGCCCCAAGATGGGATCTCGTGGATACATAAAGTTGCGGCGGTGGAATTAGGTTTTTGGCTCTGTATCTGATCGTTTCGGGGTACGTGGGTATATATATAGGAGGAAGAAGTACGTCGATGGAGCAACAGGGGGCCCACGAGGGTGGAGGGAGCGCCTGGGGGTGGGGTAGGCGCGCCCCCCTACCTCGTGGCCTCCTGTTACGTGTCTTGACGTAGGGTCCAAGTCTCCTGAGTTGTATTCGATGACAAAATCACGTTCCCGAAGGTTTCATTTTGTTTGGACTCCGTTTGATATTCCTTTTTTTCGAAACCCTAAAATAGGCAAAAAACAGCAATTCTGGGCTGGGCCTCTGGTTAATAAGTTAGTCCCAAGAATAATATAAAAGTGGATAATAAAGCCCAATAATGTCCAAAACAGTAGATAATATAGCATGGAGCAATCAAAAATTATAGATACGTTGGAGACGTATCACGGACCAGATGGCTTGTGATTTTTTCAGAGAGGCAACTTGCACCAGGACTTCCTTAGAAAGATTCCTTAGCAGATAGGCTACTAGTTGCTGATCTTGGATTAACCAAGCAGCATAGACTGGGTTGGGAACGATCTGTTCCTTCCCTTCAGAGTTTTTGGAGGTGATTTTGGCTGATGGTTCGGGGATGGTTCCATCAAGGTAACCAAAGAGGCCTGCCCCAATGATTTGGGATCGGGCTTGGGCACGCCATAGCACATAGTTTGTGCGGGTTAAGGGTTCAGAGATGGTGTTGTTGAGGCCGGCTAAGGGGACTTGGCTTGAGGAAGACATGGCGGGTAGGAGAGGGACGATGGAAGCTAGATGAGATGGAAGAGGAGGCTCTGTATACCATGAAAGGTTTCATAAAGCGTCTCAACTCCCGTAACATGGGAGCCCACATGTATTTATATTCATATTGGCGAGGCCAGCTCTCGCAGAGGCATATATCGATAGATTACATTGTTGGTTTAAATAACCAGAGAGATATGGGGAGATAGAGAAGGATTACATCATTAAGAGATAAACAAGTGCTAACAAACTAGATCCTCCTAACTACTCTACGTGAGACCCAAGTCATCTGTAACGTGACATGTTTAACACACATGTCAAGGATACAAATTAGGTTGGTTTCACACATGTTAACATTTTGATTGATGTAACTTCTACAGTAGATCTGGTAATAACCGGTTGGAATGACTAAATTACCCTCCAGCAAGGTAGTCATCGCGGCATAAGTACGCAAGGGCCATGAAATGTGGTAACTGCCAATAGTACAAAGCAGCAGGTAGAAGCATAGAGTTGAGTGACACTTCAGATGCTGCTGTTGCCCACCTGTATGAAGATAAATAAGGGCCACATGCCGTGTAAACATAATATTGCACAACCACATTGATATCCATTCAATAAATAAACAGAAATGCAATAATACACAGAATATATGCCCATGATACACAAAAGCATGATAGTCTACACCTGTGTAGGTAGTCTATTAGAGCGATGCTACAAATACTAAAGGGTTTATAAAATAGAAATGTAGGGAAGTGATTATGAATAGCTGCATGCTGTGGTCAAGGACAGATGTAAAGACATGAATTTACAGATAGAAAAACCATACACCCATTCCAGTTCTCAAATCTGAGTCATCATATTCATCTAATGCACCTTTTGCTTTAACCGCACCACAGTGCATTCCAACCCCTAAAGACCTTCTAGTGCAATAATGCTGGCATTCCAGTAAAAGAAGGGTTCAGGTAACATAAAGAGTCGCGTCCAGTTGTAAATTTGCTTTCTTGTATCTCCTTCCTTTATAATGCCAGTGGGAGACTTAGAGCCTTCCTTCTCCTTGAAGTATTACCGGACTCCGAGCCTATATGTGACCCCTTTCTTTTTATTTGCTTGCTTAAGATGTCAGTGTATGGCCTGAAACAGTCTCCAGGGCAGTGGAATCATCCAGTTTGATTCTTTATGTCAGTAGCTATGGATTTGAGAGTAGTTCATAACTTCAATTTGTGTGCTTAAGCTGGTAGGTCCAGATGTCTCTATGATATGTTGCTTTATTCTGATGAGTCTGTTATGGCCGTGGGTGCACAAGGCAGCAGGAAATAGGCTTATCCATGAAGGCGTCAGATACATTATGCTAGAGATAGGAAAGTTAAGAAAAGGAGTAACTCAATTAGTAATTGTCCTTGTTGGATACAGTTGGGTCCATTACAAAAAGGCTAGTTAAATTAAGAAGAGTCCAACTGAACTAGGAAGGTAGCTATGGTTTGGCCTTGAGTTTAATAAACCATAAAAAAGGCACGCCTAGGCTCTAGGCAGTAGCAAAACGCTCAACGCTTAATTGCGGCTAATGTGCGCACTTTGGTCAGAAAAGCGCAAGGCAGTGGCAAAACTCACAATTAGCGCCTAGCGCCTTTTAAAACTTTGGTCTAAACTGAAATACATCTTGCGAATCAAGTTAGTCATCCTACATAAAGGACTAGCATGTATAACATTTAATCATGCAATAAGAGAATAGTTTATCAATCTGTCATCTCCCTCATTCGTCCTCCCTAAGTCATGTTCTATTACCCAATCCCATACGTCGGGCCATGCATGATCTTCATGGCAGTATTAAACCAGATTGTTCCAGTTGCCAGGCCATTAAATGACTATAACCAGGGAGCAGAACAAGAAATTAAAATAGGAGATGAAGAATATACACTCGCTCCATTATTCTACATATAAAATACCACCTTCAACCCGCACCTAGACAATCCAGAAATGTGTCTTCAGCAGTAACATACCCTAGAAGTGGTGGAATGGCGCCAACAACTGCTCCCACCCATGTATTGACAGGGTGTATTTGCTTCAATGGAGTGTATACAAATGCATACATGATGAGATTGGATGCTACAAGCCCAGCAGCTAAGCCATTAGCCTGCACAGACCTTGCCAAAAATTCTCAATGTTTAGTTCCAATAACACAGCACTTTACCAACTTCAGTGGACGTACACACTTAAAACAAAGTGTAAAGCAAGTAC
Source organism: Triticum urartu (assembly GCF_056163025.1). Lineage (NCBI taxonomy): Eukaryota > Viridiplantae > Streptophyta > Magnoliopsida > Poales > Poaceae > Triticum > Triticum urartu. Next base: position 92,676,621 of record NC_141879.1, read on the forward strand.
AGGCAAATGGCAGAGCCGAACCTTGCAAGCCAGTAATGTTGTTCCTGCAGCTCCAACACTTGTAGCCCACATGGCAGCATGCACAGGACTAATACGCCCTGATGGTAGGGGCCGTCGCATTGTCCTTTTAATTTTAGCATCATTATTTATCTCGAACACCTGAAAAGGATGTCGATGCACCAAGTTCATTGTCTCTAAGTGTGATAACCAGGTGTATAATGATATCTATAAATCCCGAAATAATGTACTCCCTTCGTCCCAAAATAAGTGTCTCAACCTTAGTACAACTTTGTACTAGAGTTAGTACAAAGTTGAGACACTTATTTTGGGACGGAGGGAGTAAATATGTAAGAAAAGCAGAATAACTTCCCAAAAACTGATATTAAAGTGTGACATTGTGTAACAATGAACATAAAAGGATTGCAAGAATTTTAACAAAAATGAATATTGGTTTTGTTAACCATCATGCTAATGGTAAAGGCTACCCCAAAAAACAAGCACACACCTGGTTGAGAGTGTTGGCAGATGCTGCAACCATCATGGTACCAGTGCATGTGTAGCATAGTCCAGCAATGTCTACAATGCTGCCACTCCCGAGCACATGTCCAGCTCCTGTTGTTGCCACAACAAGTGCACTAGATACCATAAAAATGGAATGTATAATCAAATGGAAGAAATGCAACAAGAGGACAAATAATTCATCAGTCACAAGGAGTTCCAAGATGCAAGACACACCATGGAAAATTCAAAATCATAAGGTTGTCTGAATGTATTCCAAAGGACATATATTAACCCATATGGCCACTCTCCAGACGTACATTAAGCCAAATCCCACAGAACAATTTCACCAAAGAAGGCATTACAACTAGCATTTTTCATAGGGAGAATAGATGGTCATGCCTACTGTCTGAGATATTTTAACTAATTGAATTTTGAGGTATTGTATCAAACTCTCGATTCAATTTATGCATTCTAGTCAAAAAGAAGTAATAATGGATGTTAGATGGCACATCAGACTTTCAATAACCTATGAATTGCATTCCCGTTCTAAATAAGGGTATTATGTGGTTCAACAAACAATAGAATATAAATACCGTATGTGCAATATGAATTCTAGAGAGAACATACAACTGAACATTTGGACTACAAACATATGGGATATTGTTTCATATGAGGACAGATTGCTAGAAGTCGAGTGCCATCAAAATTTATGAAATCTGATGAATGGAAAAAACTACAGATAGTAAACACCTTATGACAAAAACATACAGGAAATAATTAAATTATAGTTCATTTTTACCACCATAAAGGTAATCTTAGCTTTTCAGGCACACTAAACCACCAATTGACCACTATGCATATATAGTCAAGGTGGATCGTCCAAGATAGTAATGATTTGGCAGCGGCCACTATCTACCATCTAGGATCGCCACCGGACGCAAAAGTTTTGGTCAGACCCTAATATTTCAGGACATGGTTCCAAAAGCACAACAAAACTGAATGGTGAAGCAAAAACAAGAACAAGAAGAAGAGAAGATGTCATGTTCCAAACAAACCTAAGTATAAAGACATCTACTGCATCACACCTCTGTTAAGTGTGTCAAGGTAAATTGAATGCAGTTCTGCTTATCAAGAAATTTGGGTTTCCATCGTTGTGGTTATAACAAAAAGAGGTGTGGCTTGTCTAGTCTGCAATACACTTACAATTCCATTTCTACAACATAAACAAAAGGGCTACATTAGCTAGTTTGTCACATAGCACCGTATGTTTCCTAAACATCATCATAAGTTAATTTCATAGAGCCAGTATTACGTGTGCGAAGCGGAAAACGTCTTACCTCGTACAGAGGGGACGCTGCGTATATTATAGGCAGGGGTGCGAGTCCTAATAACGCATACAGTTAAGATTACAGGAGGGATTACAACTTGGAGGTCAAGCTAGGAAGAGATAGAGTTATAGTTACAGAAGATAAACATCTCCTAGCCTATAACCGAAGACTCCTGCTAAGATATGCTACAAGTCGCCCTAGTACATTGGACACGTACGACAGACTTGATATCTGAAGTTTAACACCCTCCCTTAATCACAACTTCATCAAGTTGAGATTGTGCTTGAAGTCTTTGAAACTTCTTGTAGGCAAAAGGCTTTGTAAATCCATCTGCGAGTTGATCTTTGGAATGCACAAAGCGAATGTCAAGTTGCTTCTGAGCAACTCTTTCTCTGAAAAAATGAAAATATATCTCTATATGCTTTGTCCTGGCATGGAACACTGGATTTGCAGAGAGATATGTTGCACCAAGGTTGTCACACCACAAACAAGGAGCATGCTTACTTTGTATGCCAAGTTCCTTCAGCATGGACTGAACCCATATTATCTCTGCTGTGGCATTTGCCAACGCCTTGTACTCAGCCTCTGTGCTTGACCTGGATACAGTAGCCTGCTTACGTGCACACCATGATATCAAATTTGGTCCATAGAATACTGCAAAGCCACCAGTGGAGCGTCTGTCATCAAGACAACCTGCCCGGTCAGAGTTAGAAAATGCACTAACAAGAGTGAATGGAAATTTGCTAAAGTTCAGTCCCAAGCTCAAGGTACGCTTAACATATCGAACTATACGTTTTGCAGCTGTCAAATGAACATTGGTGGGTGCATAAAGAAGCTGGCAGACTTTGTTGACAGCAAAGGAAATATCAGGCTTGGTAAGTGTGAGATACTGAAGAGCTCCTACCAGGCTTTTGTATTTAGTGTTGTCCTCTTTATTGAAAAGCTCACCTTCTGCAAGAGATAACTTTTCTGAGCTAGATAATGGAGTAAGTGAGGGTTTACATCCCTGCAATCCAGCTTTCTTAACCAGGTCAGTTGCACATTTTTCTTGAGAGAGGTGAATTCCATCCTTGTGTTTCTTCACCTCAATCCCAAGAAATTAATGCAAGTCACCAAGATCCTTTAGAGCAAAGTCTGCACTTCAATCCTTGAGGAGTCCTGTGATTGCTTCGTCAGATGAGCTAGTCACAATAATATCATCAACATATATAAGAACAAATATGCACGTGTTGGAGTTGTTGTAGATAAACAATGATGTGTCAGACTTGGAAGGAACAAAACCTAGTGCTTGCATTTTGTGACAGAGGCGAGCATACCATGCCCTTGGAGCTTGTTTCAAACCATATAGTGCTATCAAGTTTACACACATGAGAAGGAGCATTCTTACTCTCAAACCCAGGAGGTTGTTTCATATACACTTCCTCTTCCAGAACTCCATGGAGGAACGCATTCTGAACATCGAGCTATCTAATACTCCATCCTCTAGAGACTGCAATAGACAGGACAAGACAAATAGTGGCTGCCTTTACCACTGGACTGAAGGTGTCCTCATAGTCTATGCTATACCTCTGTTTAAACCCCTTTGCAACGAGTCTAGCCTTATATCGACCAATGGTTCCATCAGCTTTCCTCTTAATCCTGAAAACCCACTTGCAATCAATCAAGTTTTTACCTTGCTGTGGGGGAACCAAGTGCCATGTTTTGTTTCTTTTCATTGCCATATATTCTTCATGCATAGCTTTATTCCACTTCTCATCACACAATGCCGCTTCAAGGGTGTTAGGCTCACCTAGTTCACCTGTGGAGCAAACCATACCATACTTTGTCATGTGCTTGTAATTAATAGGTTGAATTACCCCTTGTTGCAGATGTGTATGCCACTGTTGAGACACAGCCAGATCGGCCATAGAGGATCCGCCAGACTGCTCCTGTGTGACATCAGATCCCAAGAGCGATCCTGATGGATTTTCTGCGGCTGTTTGTTGAAGTGGAGCACCTGGAATGACCACAGAGGATCCCGGTGCAGCATCTGCATGTGCATGCAGCCCATCATTGCATGATGATGGCGCATCCACCTGGGTCGCGGCGCCGGTCGCCCCAGTCGAGCCCTCCCTGTGTCGCGCGCCATCGTGCCGCGTGTACGTCACGGGTTCGCTGGCGTACCTCGTACTGCCTGATTGGTGCGGGGCATTCTGCGCTTGAGCGTGCGTGGCCCCATGGGACCGGCACGTGGGTCTAGAGGAGGCACGGGGCGCGCGCATGCGCCTGCCTCGGCAGCAGGGGCGATCCCGAGGCGCCTGCACCTGACGCGGGATCAGGAGGCGATCCCGAGGCGGATTCAATCCGCTGCAACTGGACGGATCCCGAGGGCAAGTTGTCTCCCCTGGTGAAGCACATGGAATATGGCGCTGTTTTAGCTCTATTTTCTTCAGTTCCCGCACGAATTTCTTCTGTTCCATCAACACAAAACGCATGCACATCATTAGATGGGTTAGTCAACAGTAAGTCATCTATATTAGGTCCCCCTTGATCAAAACTAGTGAGATGAGGAGGCAAAAGAAGGATTTCTTTTCGTAGGAGTGCACCAGCATTGGGTTGGAGGTCGGCGAACGGAAATTTGGTTTCATCAAAGACCACATCACGTGAGATGTAGACACGGCCAGTGGAGACATCTAAACACTTGACCCCTTTATGATGTGCACTATACCCTAGGAAAGCACACTGTTTTGAGCGAAACATGAGTTTGCGGTTGTTGTAGGGACGAAGGTTCGGCCAACATGCACACCCAAAAACACAGAGAGACTTATAGTCTGGTTTAGTGTGAAGGAGTCGTTCTACTGGAGTTTCATTGTTAATGACATGACTAGGTAGCATGTTGATAATGTGAACGGCTGTGAGAAAAGCTTCGTCCCAAAACTTGAGAGGCATGGATGCGCAGAGGGCAAGGCCAACCTCGACAATGTGCATGTGCTTGCGTTCGGCGGAACCGTTTTGTTGGTGAGCATGCGAGCATGCCACGATGGTGCGAAATGCCAAGATTTTGGAAGAAGGAATTTAACTTTTCGTATTCCCCTCCCCAATCCGATTGGACAGCGATGATTTTGCTATCAAACTTTCGTTCAACAAGCGCTTGAAAGTTTTGGAAAACTTGAAACACATCGGATCTCCATTTGAGGAGATAGATCCAAGAGAATTTACTATAGTCATCAATGAAACTGGCGTAATAAGTATGTCTATCAACGGAGGTAGGGGCTGGACCCCAAACATCGGAAAAAATGAGTTGCAATGGTTTGGTAGAAACACTAGTGGAGATAGGATATGGCAATTGATGACTTTTAGCTCGTTGACATGAATCACAAATAGTTTCAACATGACGCTCACCAATAAACGGGAGTTTATTTTTCCTAAGTAACTTTTCTACTAAAGAAAAAGAGGCATGTCCTAAACGATCGTGCCATCGTATGGACGAAAGCTTGATAGCACCACAAGCTTGTTTATTGAATCTTCTAAACTTCAGAATCAATGGGTAGAGCCCTCGAACACATCTACCTTGATAGAGAATTGTCCTCGTTGCCTGATCCTTGATCAAAAAGAAAAAAGGATGAAATTCGAGAAAGACATTATTATCAAAGGCAATTCTATGGACGGAAAGTGCACTAGGGACATGCAAAATTTTCTTAATGTGTAGTTTGCGACTAGGGGTACGAAATATAGAGTGACCAATGTGACTTATACCCATACCTTCTCCGCTAGCAGTATGGACTTGATCTTTGCCGCGGTATTTTTTCTTCATGCTGACCTTCTCAAGCTCGTTCGTGATGTGGTTTGTGGCTCCGCTATCGACGTACCAATTGGTGTCAATACCGTAGGAACCATCAGCGGCGGCAGCTACCTTGTCATCGTCTTGAGAATCAGCATCATCATCATAACGGTATCAGCAATATTTTGCTGTGTGGCCGGGCTTCCCGCAGATCTGGCACCTCGGAGTCTCTGGACGCGTTCTGTTGCCACCACAGCGCCCTCGCCCGCGGCCTCGGCCGCCCGAGCGCTGAGGAGAGGGGCCGCGGTTGTTGCCGCCGCCGCCAGATCGCCCCTTGTAGCGAGGAGGGCCACGCGAGCAGGATCCTCCACCCCGGCCGCGCGACGCCGTGTTTGCAGAAGATTTGAAGCCGCTGGATCCGTGGAACTGGGCCATGCGCTGGTCGAAGTTGGACAGCATGGCGAAGAGCTCGTCGAGGGTCGCAGGAGTGACACGGGCGTCGAGAGCCAACACCAGAGGTTGATAGTCTGCCTCCAACCCATGGATGATGTACGAGATGAGCTCATCGTCCTGGATAGGCTTGCCTGTCGCGGCCAGCTCATCGGCATAGCCATGCATGACGGCGAAGTAGGAGGCCACTGAGAGGTTTCCCTTCTGCACGTTGATGAGGGAGGTGCGGATGTTGTTGATGCGACTCGCCGATTGTGAAGACAACATGGCCGTGAGCATCGTCCAGAGCGCGCCCGCCGTGGTGACCGTGGTCACCGTGACCAGGACCTCTTTTGTGAGGTTATTCAGCAGGTAGCCAAGGACCTGCTGATCCTCCCGTACCCATATAGGGTGGAGAGGGTTGGGCGATGAAGTCTTCTTGCCATCCTTGGTTGTGACGAGGAGCTTGGCCAGCTCCGGGTTGGTGCCGTCGATGTAGCCGAAGACGCCGGCACCGCGCAGCTGAGGTGTGATCTGCGTGCGCCACAACACGTAGTTCGTGCGCGACAGCTTCTCTGTGACCTGATTGTTGAGGCTAGGCAAGAAGGAGCCGGAGGAAGACATGGCTAGGCTAGATGGGTTCGACAGAAGCTCTAGATGGGAAAAGGAAAGGCTCTGACTACCATGTGCGAAGCAGAAAACGTCTTACCTCGTATAAAGGGGACGCTGCGTATATTATAGGCAGGGGTGCGAGTCCTGATAACACATACAGTTAAGATTACAGGAGGGATTATAACTTGAAGATCAAGCTAGGAAGAGATAGAGTTATAGTTACAGAAGATAAACATCTCCTAGCCTATAACGAAGACTCCTGCTAATATACACTACAAGTCGCCCGAGTACATTGGACATGTACGGCGGACTTGATATCTGAAGTTTAACATTACGAAGCCCAGGTTCACAATTCAGCACACTAGATCCTACAGCGCATAAACGTTAAGGGGTATTAATGAGTTAGTGCTCAACTGTTACAGATCCCAAATCACAAAGTTAGTGAAATTCATTTCTATGGAATTTAACCATAAGAATTGAAGAGTATATCTTTATTTCATTCTGAAAAACATGAATTGTAAGAATATAAGTCATCTTCTGAAGGGAAACATAAGCAAATCGCACACCTGAGACGGGCTTTGGAGAGCTCCCAGTAGCACACCTGTAGTGCCGCAGCACGTCGGAGGCGGATCTGGCTCCCGACGAAACAGCTACCGAGGAGGCCGCCGCTTCAGCAACGATGGGTGCAGGGGAGGCGGCAGAGGGTACCGAGCAGGTGGCCCGCGCTGAAGCGATGGGAAGAACAGCCGTAGAGGGGTTGCGGATGGGATCAGCGAGCAAGCCCAAGCGGAGAGCCCTCGCGGTGGAGGCGGCAGTGGCGCTGCCTCTCCACATGGCTGTGGAGGCGATAACGAACGACATGAGGCTGGAAAATCTGGTGAACGCTTTCGGCCAAAGAGGTGGAGCTGTCACATCTTACATCTTACGTTCTTAAGAAGTTGATCTTCATTACTACGTATTCTCTTAACATGCAGCCCGTCCACATCATCATCTAGCCACGTCAGCAATTCTTGCCATATATACATGCAATATGTAGGCATACCTGATATGCAATGCAACCTTCCACCGCAGCGTAATTGTTCACGTTATCTCCTGACCATTCATTTATATAAAAAATAATTGTAGCGACCCGACCTCAAACGGTCAAGTCTCTGTGCTTCAGTGTCATCCTTGGATTGGTAATGCTGACACACACAGTACTCGAAGGATTTATAACAAAGTGGCAATCACACATTTATTATATCGAATGTCTCAAGAGAGAACTTATTACAATAAATATGGCTTAAGGCCATCTAATACGATAACAGCGGAAGACTTGGAAGATAAAGTGAATCCATCAACTCCAACGGCATAGCTGAGTGCATGAAAAACGACCTATCGCATCTTACTCCTTGTCTAAAAAGTCTGCAACATGATACGTTGCAGCCCGAAAATGGGTCAGCACATGGAATATGCTGGCAATGTAACACGGGAGAGTAATGAACAAATAAATGCTATCACTACATGCATATATGGCTGGTGGAGGATGTATGGTTAATATGTTTTGCGAAAAGCCAATTTTCCCTATAACAAAGGAATATATTTTATTTAACTATCATGGTAGTTGATCAATATTGAGAAGGTTCGTTCAACTCAATCCCAATTAAAAGTAATTATCAACCCAACAAATTAATTTAGAGTGATGAGATCCATATGATAATCCAATAACCAGATACTCGAGATGTCCATAACCGGGGACACGACTAACCATGATTAGTTTATACACTCTGCAGAGGTTTGCACACTTTTCCCCACAAGACTCGATCTCCTCCGTTGGATTTCTCGCACTACAGGGTGTTTGAGAAACGGATGACCGAGACACAATCTTTCAGAAGCATTTTCTCTCTACTCTGGGCGGACCGGTACACCTACAATCCCCTACATCTGCTAGTCCACCTCTTCAAGAGCTCACGCAACTTACTCAACTATGCCAGAGCCCATAATGGCTTGTGGCTGCACATGAAAGTTTCTACCATGAACAGTCTTATGATTCCTTTGAGCCTAGGTGGTAGACCGTAGGATGATCACACGGGTACTCCAGGACATCCTAGGACAACACTGAATTCTCCAGGTGCCCACAAGTAATCCATCCAGATGTGTATTAAAGTTGCCACCTTAAGTTGAACCATTAATTAACAACTCACAACTGTAATGGATACACTCAAACCCAATCCACGTCTACGAGCATAGCATGGCAATGTAAGCATAACGTACAAGTAACTCCCAAGGGTTTGATAATAAAACAAGTAATAGGTTCTACCTCATCATCTACTTCCCAGACCCACATGTTAGGAGATCCTACTCATGCACTGTGTGAGAGTTGAAACTAATGCATAAAAACTTGGTGATAAAGGGGTATGATCAAAGTGTTACTTGTCTTGCTGATGATCTGCAAATCCTAAAGACTCGTAGTAGCACGCTTCACACTCCGGATGTTCTATCGTAAACAAACAATAGCATACATAAGCAATCAAACAAGGATGCACGGGTAAAACTCAAATAAGAAGATCTAACCAGAAAGTTCAACTGAAGAACTCCGCTTTGCAAAAAGAACCAAATCAAACGGAGCAACAAAACTCAAACTGTGAAAGAAACAAGATCTTATTTACTAGTCTGGACTAAAATCAAATTTTACAGTACCAAAATCCTGTTCAAGTTGGTTAAACAGAAAGAGGGCTTCGAGACAAAGATCCAGGCGCTTGAATTGCCTGATTCCGATAAACGAGTGAAAAGATAAACTAAAACTAAGACCAGGGCAGAAATCGCGATCGAAAATAATCGCGGAAAACCCTGGAAAAAAACTGACGAACAGGCTAACGAACGAACGTTCGTTGTCTGTGACTAATGGATGAATGACATTCGCTAAAACGAACGTACGGACGAACGTCCGCAAAATAAGTAAACCGACGGAAAAACCGATCTAATAGAAAAAAACGAGATCTAGGTTTCGAAAGAAAACCGAACGGTTTTCTCGCGAAAACAGGCGGCGGCGGCTACCTCTGGCGGCAGACGAAGAGGCAGCAGCGGAACGGCGGTGCGGCGGCAGCGCGGCTCCGGTAGGTCGGGCGCGGGGCGGCAAGGCGGCGGCGACGAGCGGGGTCGGCGGCGGCGCGGCGGGAGGCGGGCGGCGGCGCGTGGCGCTGGCTGCGGCGGCGGACGAGCGGCGCTAGGGTTTCGGGGGCTGGGGCGACTTGGGCCTCAGGCCTCGGGGGGCGCGGCTTATAAAGCCCCGGGCTAAGTGTCCTAGCCGGACATGGCCCGGTAAGTCGGTTCACACTTTTTTTAAAAAAAATATTCTGACGCGCAGAAAAATAATTAAAAGAAATGCTAAACGGACTCCAAAAATCCTGAAATAAATTTTTCCTGTCCTCTAAAACTATAGCGGACAAAGTGAACATTTATTTGAGCCTCTAATGCAATTTTGAAAAACACATATTTTTCCTAATCCAAATAAAATAGTGATAAAATCCCAAATAAAAAAATACAAATTGATTTTAATATTTTTCCTCCAACATTTCATTTATTTTGGAGAAGTCATATTATCTCCTCTCATATAATTTTAATATGAAATATTCTTGGGGAGAAAAATAATTAAAACCAAAGTGATCCTTGTTTCAATATTTGAGAAAAGTTCAAATATGAGAACTAGGAAAATCCCCAACTCTCTCTGAGGGTCCTTGAGTTGCTTAGGATTTCAAGGATCGCAAAACGAAATGCAATAAAATATGATATGCATGAATGACCTATGTATAACATTCCAAATTGAAAATTTGGGATGTTACAAACCTACCCCCCTTAAGATGAATCTCGCCCTCGAGGTTCGGGTTGGCTAGAAAATAGGTGTGGGTGGTCTTTGCGTAGATCATCCTCTCTTTCCCAAGTGGCTTCGTCCTCGGTATGGTGGCTCCACTGAAATTTGCAAAACTTGATAACTGTGGGTAACTCGACTGGCAAACTCGAGAATCTTGACTGGTTTCTCCTCATATGTCAAATCACTGTCTAACTGAATTGCTTCTAGGGGCACTGTATCTCTTAGAGGAATATCGGCCATCTCAGCATGGCATTTCTTCATCTGGAAAACGTGAAACACATCATGAACTCCTGACAGTCCTTCAGGTAACTCCAACTTGTAAGCAACCTCTCCCATGCGTTCCAAAACACGGTTCGGTCCTACAAATCTCGGGGCTAACTTTCCCTTAACTCCGAAACGCTTAACTCCTCGTAGAGGTGATACTCGCAGATATGCTTTGTCTCCGATTTCATAAACTACCTCCTTGCGTTTCATGTCTGCATAACTCTTCTGTCTGGACTGAGCTACTTTCAGTCTATCTCGAATTAGCTTAACCCTCTCCTCAGACTCCTTAATCAAATCCGGTCCAAACAACTGGCGGTCTTCAACTTCATCCCACATCAACGGTGTTCGGCATCTTCTTCCGTACAGGGCTTCAAACGGTGCCATCTTCAAACTGGCTTGGTAGCTGTTGTTGTACGAGAACTCCTCGTAGGGTAAATTGTCATCCCAACTAGACCCGTAGTCTAGCGCACAAACTCTCAACCTGTCCTCCAGAATCTGATTGACTCTCTCAGTCTGTCCATCTGTCTACGGGTGAAAAGCTGTACTGAACTCCAGCCTGGTTCCCAAAGTCTGGTGCAGTTGGTGCCAAAACTTTGAAATAAACTGTGTTCCTCTGTCTGATACGATGGTCCTCGGAACTCCATGCAGACATACGATCCTGGTCATATATATCTTGGCCAACTTCGCACTTGTATATGTGGGTTTCACTGGGATAAAGTGAGCTACTTTGGTCAAGCGGTCCACTACTACCCATATAGAATCATATCCCGATCAGGCCCTGGGTAATTCGGTGATAAAGTATGTGCCAAGCTTATCCCACTTCCATTCAGGTATCGGCATAGGCTGCAGTAATCCTGCTGGCTTCTGATGTTATGCCTTCACTCTTTGACATACATCACATACGGCTACATACTCGGCAATATCCTTCTTCATTCCAGTCCACCAGAAACGCTCCTTCAAATCAAAATACATCTTGGTGTTTCCAGGGTGTATCAAGTATGGTGAATCATGAGCTTCCTGTAATATCAACTTCCTGATCTCGGCATTATTGGGCACAAATACACGGTCCTCAAACCACAAGGTGTCGTGCTCATCCTCACGAAAACCTTTGGCTTTGCCTTCACTCATCTTCTCCTTTATCTCAACAATTTCTTTGTCATCATTCTGGGCTTCTCGAATCTTTCCCAACAAGGTCGACTGAACTTCCATGGTTGTAACAAAACTTCTATGAACAATCTCTAAATGTAGCTCCCTGAAATCTTCTGCTAACTCCCTTGGCAAACCTCCTGTTACTAAGGTATTAGCATAACTCTTCCGGCTCAAAGCGTCTGCTACCACATTGGCCTTGCCTGGATGATAGTGCAACTTCATATCATAATACTTTATAAGCTCCATTCATCTCCTTTGCCTGAGGTTCAACTCCTTCTATGTGAAAATGTACTTCACACTCTTATGATCCGTGTACACATCACAATGGTTCCCAATAAGAAAATGTCTCCAGGTCTTGAGTGCATGCACTACGGCTGCCAACTCCAAGTCATGTGTGGCATAATTCAACTCATGCGGTCGAAGTTGTCGTGAGTCATATGAAACAACTCTTCTGTCTTGCATAAGTACTCCTCCAAGTCCTAAGCGAGAGGCGTCGCAATACACCTGGAAATCCTTGCGTATATCCGGCAGAATCAGCACTGGGGCTGTAGTCAAACGTTTCTTTAACTCCTGGAAACTTGCTTCACATTCCTTAGTCCAATGGAACTTGGTATCCTTCTTCAACAACGTCGTCATAGGCTTTGCAATCTTAGAGAAATTTTCAATGAATCTCTGATAGTATCCCGCGAGTCCAAAAAAACTGCGGATCTCTCCAACTGAGGTGGGTGCCAACCACTCAGTGAACGACTGAACTTTGATGGGGTCTACTGCTATACCTTCTCCTGATATAACATGTCCAATAAATCCAACTTCCTTCAACCAAAACTCACATTTGCTAAATTTGGCATACAACTGATGTTCCCTGAGTTTCTCGAGAACTAAACGCAAATGCTCCTTATGTTCCTCTTCATCCTTTGAGTATACTAAAATATCATCAATGAACACCATGACAAACTTATCCAAGAACTCCATGAATACCTTATTCATCATACTCATGAAATAGGTAGGGGCATTAGTCAATCCAAATGACATAACCGTATACTCATAAAGCCCATACCTTGTGGTAAAAGATGTCTTTGGTATATCCTTTTTTCGAATCTTCAGCTGGTGGTAACCTGATCGCAGGTCGATCTTCAAAAACACTTTAGCTCCTTGCAGGTGGTCAAACAGATCATTGATCATCAGTAGTGGGTACTTTGTTCTTGATTGTCACTTCATTCAATGTCCAATAATCAACAACCATTCTCATAGACTTATCCTTCTTCTCAACCAATAGCACTGGGCTCCCCATGGTGATGAACTCCGTCGGATGTAACCTTTCTCCAATAACTCCTTAATATGTTTCTTGATCTCCTCTAGATCATTCGCGGGCATCCGGTACGGTCTCTTTGATATAGGCCCGGTGCCTGGCAACAGATCTATCAAAAACTTGATGTCTCGATCTGGCGGCATGCCTGGTAACTCCTCTGGAAATACATCTGGGTAATCCTTCACAACAAGCACTTCCTCCTAAACAACTCCCGTGAGAGAATGTACTTGGGTTCTCCTTGGCGCATGCCTGGATACATACTTGATCCTTTTTCCCTCCCGGGTAGTAAGCAGAATTGACTTACTGGCGCAATCGATGTTTCCTCCATACATCGACACCCAATCCATTCCTAGTATCACATCCAATCCTTGCGACTCCATAATTATCAAGTCAGAGGGGAAAACATGACTACCTATGGTTAATGGCATCTGAAAACATCCATTGCTTGCCATATACTCGGCTCCGGGTGAGGTTACTAGCATAGGTGTCTTAAGAACTCTAGTGGGCAACTTATACTTATCCACAAATCCCCTTGATATGTATGAATGCGATGCACCAGTATCAAAAAGAACGATTGCAGTAAACAACTTAACTAAAAAATTTCCGATAACTGCATCTGGTTGCTCTTCAACCTCCTCCACGTTCACACGGTTCACTTGTCCTTTGTTAAATGGATTGGGCTTCTTCCCAGAGCTCCCATTACCATTTCCGTTCTTCGCTTCAGGGAACTCAGTGGCATAGTGTCTAGTCTTCCCGCACTTGAAACAAGTAACGTGGCTTAGGTCCCTCTTGGTGGGTGTGGCTGGATTGGAACAGTTCTGATTGCTGCTTGCTCCATTCCCATTCCCATTCTTTGGTCCATTATGATTATGGGAACTTCCTCCATTGTGAGTGTGGCCTCCATGGTTATGGGTAAGCCCTCCCGAGTTCGGGGTAAAACGAGGCTTCTACTGAGATCCTGAATTGTACTTCCCTTGTCCATATTTCCTCTTGCGACTCTCTATCTGCTGCTGCTTCCCTTCGATCATGAGAGCTTTATCTACCAACTCCTGGTAGTTGTTAAATATTGCCACCATTAACTACATACTCATCTCATCATTCAGCCCTTCCATAAACTTCTCCTGCTTCGCGGCATCTATGGCCACATCATCTGGAGCATAGCGGGATAACTTACTAAACTCCTCCACGTACTGGCCTACAATACGGTTCCCTTGGCATAAGTTGCGGAACCCACGCTTCTTCATGCTCATAGCTCCAGTGGATACGTGGGCTGTGCGGAATGCTTGTTGAAACTGCTCCCAGGTGACATTGGCTATAGGAAAAGTGGTTGTGTAATTCTTCCACCATGCGGCTGCGGGTCCATCTAATTGGTGTGCGGCAAAACGCACCTTCTCAGCATCTGTGCAACCTGCGGTGGTCAACTCCCTTCCAATCCTGCGCAGCCAATCATCAGCAACTATTGGCTTGGTGCTACTGGAAAACACCGGTGACTGCAGCCTCAGAAAACGGGCTAAGTTGTCAACTGGGGGTGGTGGCGGTGGGTTGTTGTTGTTGTTGTTGTTGTTGTTGTTGTTGCCTTGGTTCTGAACTAACAACTGCATCAAGGCATTCTGCTGCTGGATCAACTGAGTGAGCTCCGGTGGGAAAGCAAAACCGGGGTCACCTCTCGGAGGCATTTGATGGGTTTAGAGGGAAGAGATTAGAATAGAATGAGTTCTAATGAGAAAACACTACCCATATGCACATGAGACAAACACAATCATATCATATCACTCAATCAATCAAGCAAGGGCATACAATCTGTCTAACTATCATTATAGTGCTCGGACTACTAATGTTTACATGGGGGGTACTACTAATAGTATGGTGGTCTACTAGAAATTTTGATCGGTGGAAGACTCCATGATATCCGCTCTAGCTTCATCTTCATAGTCATCATCACTACTATCCGGGTCGGTGTCGGTATCGTCGATGATGATGTAGTCTTCAGAACGAATCTCCTTGGGTTCGTCGTCTTCTCCTCCTGGCGTGGGGTCTCCCATAAAAACTCCTAGCTTCCTGGTCATGTCGTCATTCCTCTCCACAAGTATCATCATTTCCTCCTCATATCCATCGCGTGTAGACTTAAGCTCCTCTTCTAGCTCCGTGATCCTGATCATCGCCTTCTTCAAATCTATCATGCTTGCGCACATCTGGTTCTCCTGGCGACGAATGTGATGGTTTAATTCCTAGATGAATGCTGCAATGGACATGTCCTTCCTGGTGTTGATCATCTCCTATTGCTCATCTTGGCGCCCACATATCTGGTAGATAGTGTCCTTTAGCTCCTTGTGGTAAACTTCGCCGATGCATCCCATAGCAATGTGGGCTGCCATACTCTTGCCTAGACTACAAGTTGGTGCATCAAAGGAAAACTCTATGGGTTTAGTGACTGGCGAGAACGTCCTTCCTAGAACTTGAACTCGAATCATCTAGCGCTCCTCTTCTGGTAAAGTGGCGGTATAGGTCCTGGTGAAGCTTGGTATTCCAATGTTCAGGTACTTAGTGACTTCCTTCAAGTGTCGTCCAAAAATGTGTGTCTTCATCCGGTTGTGCAAACTTGTTCCTCGAGTCCACCATCCTAAAGAGTAGAAAATGGAGAGGAGTCAGAAATAAGTAGAGAAGAGTGGCATATGGCTTTTCTTAGTGGTCGTGTCCTACATTCAATGTGTGCTCTGATACCATCTTGTAGCGACCCGACCTCAAACGGTCAAGTCTCTGTGCTTCAGTGTCATCCTTGGATCGGTAATGCTGACACACATAGTACTCGAAGGATTTATAATAGAGTGGCAATCACACACTTATTACATCGAATGTCTCAAGAGAGAACTTATTACAATAAATATGGCTTAAGTCCATCTAATAAGATAACAGCGGAAGGCTTGGAAGATAAAGTGAGTCCATCAACTCCAATGGCATAGCTGAGTGCATGACAAAAGACCTATCGCATCTTACTCCTTGTCTGAAAAGTCTGCAACATGATACGTTGCAGCTCGAAAACGGATCAACACATGGAATATGTTGGCAATGTAACACAGGAGAGTAATGAACAGCTAAATGCTATCACTACATGCATATATGTCTGGTGGAGGCTGTATGGTTAATATGTTTTGCGAAAAGCCAATTTTTCCCTACAATAAAGGAATATATTTTATTTAACTATCATGGTAGTTGATCAATATTGAGAAGGTTCCTCCAACTCAATCCCAATTAAAAGTAATTATCAACCCAACAAATTAATTTAGAGTGATGAGATCCATATGATAATCCAAGAACCAGATACTCAAGATGTCCATAACCGGGGGACACGGCTAACCATGATTAGTTTATACACTCTACAGAGGTTTGCGCACTTTTCCCCACAAGACTCGATCTCCTCCGTTGGATTTCTCGCACTATAGGGTGTTTGAGAAACGGATGACCGAGACACAATCTTTCAGAAACATTTGCTCTCTACTCCGGGCGGACCGGTACACCTACAACCCCCTACATCTGCTAGTCCACCTCTTCAAGAGCTCAAGCAACTTACTCAACTATGCCAGAGCCCATAATGGCTTGTGGCTGCACACGGAAGTTTCTAGCATGAATAGTCTTATGATCCCATTGAGCCTGGGTGGCGGACCATAGGATGATCACACGGGTACTCCGGGACATCCTAGGACAACACTGGATTCTCCAGGTGCCCACAAGCAATCCACCCAGATGTGTATTAAAGTTGCCACCTTAAGTTGAACCATTAATTAACAACTCACAACTGTAATGGATACACTCAAACCCAATCCACATCTACGAGCATAGCATGACAATGTAAGCATGACGTAGAAGTAACTCCCAAGGGTTTGATAATAAAACAGGTAATAGGTTCTACCTCATCATCTACTTCCCAGACCCACATGTTAGGAGATCCTACTCATGCAATGTGTGAGGGTTGAAACTAATGCATAAAAACCGGGTGATAAAGGGGTATGATCAATGTGTTACTTGCCTTGCTGACGATCTGCAAATCCTAAAGACTCGTAGTAGCACACTTCGCACTCCGGGTGTTCTATCATAAACAAACAATAGCATACATAATCAATCAAACAAGGATGCACGGGTAAAATTCAAATAAGAAGATCTATCCAGAAAGTTCAACTGAAGAACTCCGGTTTGCAAAAAGAATCAAATCAAACGGAGCAACGAAACTCAAACTGTGAAAGAAACAAGATCTGATTTACTAGTCTAGACTGAAATCAAATTTTACAGTACCAAAATCTTGTTCAAGTTGGTTAAACAAAAAGAGGGCTTCGAGACGAAGATCCAGGCGCTTGAATCACCTGATTCCGATAAAAGAGCGAAAAGATAAAATAAAACTAAGATCAAGGCAGAAATCGCGATCGAAAATAATCACAGAAAACCCTGGAGAAAGAAAAAAACTGACGAATAGGCTAATGAACGAATGTTCACTATCTGTGACTAACGGATGAACGGCGTTCATTAAAACGAACGTCCGCAAAATAAATAAACCGACGGAAAAACCGATCTAATAGAAAAAACGGGATCTGGGGTTTCGAAAGAAAACCGAACGGTTTTCTCGCGAAAACCGGCAGCGGAACGGCGGTGCGGGGGCGGCGCAGCTCCGGCGGACGGCGAGGCGGCGGTGGAATGGCGGTGCGAGGCGGCGCGGCTCCGGCGGGTCGGGTGTGGGGCGGCAAGGCAGTGCGGCGGCGAGCTACACTAGTAGAAAACGGGCCTATTGTCCCGGTTCGTAAGGGCCTTTTGTCCCTGTTCCTGAACCGGGACTAAAGGGTCGGTACTAATGCCCTATCCCTTTAGTCCCGATTCAATCCAGAACCGGGAGAGATGGGCCTCCATGTGGCCTGTGCGCGGAGCCCGGGCAGGAGGATATTTGGTCCCGGTTGGTGGCACCAACCCGGACCAATAGGCATCCACGCGTCAGCATTTCTGTTGCTGGGGTTTTTGTTTTTTTTAAAGGGGGGGTGGGGGTTTTGGGGGGTTAATTTAGGTGTTTCATATATTGTGTTAGCTAGCTATAATTAATAGAGAGAAGTGTCCTCTCTTATGTCCGTGCTTGGTCGACGCTACGTACTATACATACGTATAGAGAGGACTAGACACGCTAGCTAGCTAGTAAGCAAACGAAGGAAACAGAAGATCATCATGAATATATATGCATACAGAGAGAAGTGATATCGACCACCTCTCCTTCTCCAAGAGATTGGTCGGAACAACAAGTTCTCGTATATCTATCCGACACTACCAGCTACATATATACAATAATTATCTCTTACAAATATAATCCCCTAACATACGGACGCATGGTCCACATAGTATTCTCCGTCTTCAGCGATCACGTGGTCAAGAAAGAATGCCGCCAATTCCTCTTGAATTGCTCGCATGCGAGCTGGTGCTAGGAGTTCATCTCGCTTCCGAAACATCTAATTTGAAGAAGGGGGTCAATACATATATGTATGAATGAATGAAACTCAACACAAATGATGGTAATAAAATAAAATTGTGAATGTTGTTATTTATGCACTTCATATTGTTCGTCAGAGTAGCCCCGCTCACAGGTCGTGTGGCAGATGGACTCGCAAACGTAGTATCCACAGAAATCATTCCCTTGTTCCTACCACAACCACTTTACAAGAAATAGAGATCAATCAAACTGATAAGCAAGTATGCCAAATGGTATTGATGAAACTAGCGCTTGAATCACTAGGAGATGCGCGGAACATGCTACTATAGTACTTACTTTTGGGTGTCTAAATTGCAGCTTCTTCGGCAGTCCCGGAGCTTTTTTGGTGAATTTTCTCCAAACCTTGCCAGACAAAGAAAAAAATTACTTGATATATCAGGAAATGAACAAAGTTGCTGATATGGTGGATAATGATCGATTTAACTTACTTCTCGAGCATTTGAGTCATGTCCGCATAGTCTTGGGGATCTTTTCATCTCGAGTCTAAGACGGTTACTAGTCCCTACTCAAGCTTAATCTCTAGGAGAATATAATGGAAACTGCACACGCATGCATAACTCATCAATTACATTACTATAACCTTGACTAATATATAAGGGAAACCGAATATGCACAAGACAGTAACACTCACTTGAAGTTGTAAGGAAATAGTATTATATCTTTGTTTTCATTTATTACCAACGATCGTAGCAAGTTGGCCTCGGTATCTGTGGCATGAAATTTAACCTGAGTTGCATCTATGAGATTTGTGTTAATGAACCCAATATCACCGATTTGTCTTTTCTTCAATTCGATGATCTTCAATCTGCATAATATAGTGAGGACAATTATAAATATATGCAATGAAAGAGCTGAGCTATATAGAGAGAGACTTAATGATAGAAGTAGTACTACTTACAGACAGTAGCAGGTGACCATTGCTTTATCGAGGGCCAATTGATTGAAAAACTGAAAGAACTCCTCAAATGGAACAGGCAACAGTTCAATTCCAACGAGGTCATGCTCCTTTTTAACTCTCACATACAAAGTACTCCTCCCCCCAGACTCTCTGCAGATTTTCAAGTACCAATCATGCAATCTTCGCATCATCGTTGATAGAGATCTTTCATCTTTCACGAGAGGCTTCCCGTACTGGTCTCTTTGTATCTGCACCTCCATGAAATCATAATGTACATCGTCGGGCAGGTAATCTCCAAGATTGCCATAACCGGGCACCATCCTCGGATCATTAGCGACGATGTCGCTAGGAACCTCGAGCGGGGGGCACGATTGCTTCGCTTGTTCGCCGAGCTGGGCAATTTTTTTTCCCAGCTCGTCGTTCTTTCAGCCTTTGATCACTGACAGTACTTCCCGACCGCTCCGCTTCGGCAAATGCCTTTCCAATAATGCGCTCATAGTTGCCTTTTGGTGGAGACTTGGGTGGTTTTGTCAGGGCAGCCAGAGTGCGCTTCGCTTTCACCGGATCTACCTTCTCCTCCGGAGGTGGATGTTTCTTTGCTTTTACCCCTTCAAATAAGTTCCTCACTTATTCTCGCGCGATCTCGGTGTTCTCCTCCGGGGTCCTCTCGTATGGTAACTTCTCTGGAGTCTTCAGAGAAGGACCGAATCTGTATATCCTCCCGCCTTTGGCTGTACTGCTAGACACCGGCAGAGCAGACGGAGCGGCTGTCTTCTTTACTTGCTTACGAGGCGGAGGAGAAGGACTACGATGCCGGAGCAGCCGGAGCGGCGGCGGGTCTCTTCCGCCCTTGCTGACGAGGCGGAGAAGGAGGAGGCTGGCTGCTCGGGCGTGCCGGCGCAGGCGGAGAAGGAGGCGGAGTGCCGCCACGCGCCGGAGAAGGAGTCGGCCGAGTGCCCTGATCGTCACTCACCGGAGGAGGAGGCGGTGGAGGACGCGGAGTGCCCTGACTCGCCGGAGGAGGAGGCGGAGGCGTCCAGTTCGAAAGGTTGATGAGCTCCTTCCACCATAGGCATGGAGTCTTCAGAGCAGAACCAAGCCGAGTCTCCCCTTCACTGGTAGGGTGGTCAAGCTGGAGGTCCTCAAATCCCTCCATTATTTCATCGACCATCACCCTAGCATATCCTTCTGGAATCGGCCGGCAGTGAAAAGTTGCGCCAGGTTCAGTAGGAAAAACAGAGCCAACAGCCGCCTTGACCTTCATATTAATCCATTGCGTCATAAGGTGGAAATTTTGAGACACCGTGATAGCATCCACGGGATAGCTGGCAGGAGCCGTCAAGACATGCTCCGGCTGAAGCAGCTCGGTGGAAGCCATGCTGGTTCTCCGCTGAGATGGCGGGGTAGCTTCGGGGGAAGCTTCGGCAGTTTGTTTGCTGCGATTTGCTTCTCGTTTCTCTATCGCTTGTACCCTAGCGTGCAGCGCCTGCAGTTGGGTCTGCTCCACTTTCTTCCTCCTCTCGTGGCATTTGTAACCGCCTGTGTTCGGAAACCCAGCCTTCCACGGAATGGAGCCTGGCATGCCTCGTGTCCGTCCAGGGTGCTCGGATTCCCGAGGGCCATTGTGAGCTCGCCGTTCTCTCTGTCTGGAACGAATGTCCCTTGCTGTGCTGCTTCGATATAGTGCTTAAGCCTCTTGAATGGTATTTCCATTTGCTCGTCCGTCCAAATGCACTTCCCTGATACAGGGTCCAAGGTTCCACCAGCCCCGAATAACCAAGTCCGGCAACGGTCTGGCCAGTTAATTGTCTCTGGTTCGATCCCTTTATCAACCAGATCATTCTCAGTCTTGGCCCACTTAGGACGGGCTACGAGGTAGCCACCTGACCCCGTGCGATGGTGATGCTTCTTCTTCGCAGCATTTTGCTTGTTTGTCGCCGACATCTTCTTACTCTTTTCCGATGTCTTGTGGGCCACAAATGCGGGTCAGTGATCTCTGATCTTCTCATATCTGCCCTTGAATTCTGGTGTCTCTTTTTTATCGACAAACTTATTCAGCTCTTTCTTCCACCTCCTGAATAGTTCTGCCATCCTCTTAAGAGCAAAAGACTTGATTAATTGATCTTTAACTGGCTACTCCGGATCATCCTCTGGCGGTAGGGTGAAATTTGACTTCATCTCAGTCCAAAGATCATTTTTCTACATATCATTGACATAAGACGCCTCAGGGTCTTCTGTAGCCGCCTTTAACCATTGCTGGATGCTGATCGAGATCTTGTCCCTAACCAGAACCCCGCACTGAGCAACAAATGCGCTCTTTGTCCGGATGGGTTCAATCGGTTGGCCGTCAGGCGCGATTGCTATGATCTCAAACCTTTCATCCGAGCTTAACTTTTTCTTCGGGCCTCGTCTCTTTACCAAAGTTGTGCTCGATCCGGAGGGCTAGAAAAAAGAACAAAGACTTAATTAAGATGTGTACATACCAAAACAATGAATGCATCAATTAGCTAGTCAGCACAGGCTTAACTAATATATATACCTGGCCCGACTCGGTTCGGTCACCGGAGACGTCATCACGGTCTCCTTCTTGCACCGGCATTGGGTCACTGGAGCCGTCCTCACGGTCTCCTTCTTGCACCGGCATTGGGTCACCGAAGCCATCATAATCATAGCAAGCTGCTTCCAGACCATCGGTGTCGTTGAGAAACAATGAGCAGACAGCATCACTTCCTCGTGCGATTATGTCCCCCAACAACTCTTCTTGTACTTCGTCTCGGGTTGTGTCCATAGTTTCTACAAATATTTACAACATGGCAATTATTATTCAAACATGACAGATGGATATATTAGTGGCAAATGTAGAACTAATATTAATTAGTGGCCTCGACGCTGCTTCTCTAGGGTTTGGGGTGGCCTCGACAACGCTTCAAGGATAAAAAAAAAGAGTAAGAAGAAGAAAAAAAGAGGAGAAGAAAGAATAGAGGAGCCCACGTCACTTGTGGGACGTGGATATAGTGTCCGACACCGACGGCCACATGTATCTCACACCGACGATACTTGCTATTTAGGGTTTCCTCTACCGCTCGACGACCCTCTATTCTTTCTTCTCCTTTTTTTCCTCTTCCTCTTCTTTTTTTATCCTCTTCTTCCTCTCAATGTTCGACGACCCTCGACCCCTCGGCGACCCTAAACCCCCTCTCGACCCTCGACCCCTCGGCGACCGTCGACCCCCTCTCGACCCTCATATATAAAACCTTTTCTTCCTTCTTCTTCCTTCCATTCCTTCTTCTTAAATATATAAAACTTTTTATAAAATGAAACTAACCTAAAATGTACTAAATCAGAGAACATATATAGATAAAACTTTTCTAATTAAAAATCTAACTTTTGCATATATGTATTTTTAAAACATCATTACAATTGAAAAAATACATACATACATACAAAAAACATGTAAAAAATACATACATACATATATGAACATACATCAAAAAATACATATATCTAAAAAATACATACATACATATATATATGAAAATGTAAAAACATGTAAAAAAACAGCATGTATAATTTAAAAAATTGCACGGCGGCGGCGGCGGCGGCAGACACGCGGTGCTCGCAGAGGGCGCGGGCGATGGCCGGCGAGGGCGCGGGCGATGGCGACAGCGGGGGCGAGGGCGCGGGCGACGGCCGGCGAGGGCGCGGGCGTCGGCGATGGCGGGCGCGGGCGACGACGGGCGCGGGGGACGGCGACGGCGAGGGCGCGGGCGATGGCCGGCGAGGGTGCGGGCGACGGCGACGACGGGTGCGGGCGACGGCGATGGCGGGGGCGGCGGGCGGCATCGGGGCAGCCTGGCGGCGTCGATGTGCTCGGCGTCGTCGGGGGCAACTGCGAGGGAAATGTGAAAATTTCCTAAGTGTTGGCTTATATAGCAAAGGCATTGGTCCCGGTTCGTGGCTCAAACCGGGACCAATGCCCCCTTCAGTCTCGGTTGGTGCCACCAACCAGGACCAAAGGCCTCTTTTCAGCAGTCCAAAGGGCGGGAAGCGGCGGCCTTTGGTCTCGTTGGTGGCACCAACCAGGACTAAAGGGGGCCATTGGTCCCGGTTTGTGCCACGAACCGGGACCAATGCCCCCTTTAGTCCCGGTTGCTGGCACCAACTGGGACCAAAGGCCTTGTGCTGCCCCGCGCCAAAACTTTAGTCCCACCTCGCTAGCTAAGAGAGCTCGAGAGTGGTTTATAAGCGCTGCTGCGCCTTCCCTCTCGAGCTCCTCTCAAATGCAGGCTTTCGGGCCTAACCCTGCGCTGTGTGCCTGTGGGCCTACTGGGCCTCCTGCGGGTCTGAATCCTGGCCCATGGTAGGGTTTCTAGTCGTATTCAGGCCGTGGGGGCCCAGTAGGTGGCACTTTTTTTCTTTGTTGCTTTATTTATTTTATTTTGTTTCTACTTACAACAAAATACTTATTGTTGCTATTTTTTCCAGTTTTTTTGTTTTGTTTTATACATTATTTATTTTCTTTTGTTTTTTACTTTATTTTTAAATTCTTTTTTGCTTTTAGTTTTAGAAAAATTATGAACTTTCTGTTAGTGCCATTAGTTTTCAAATTTGAAAACACTTTTTTTGTTTTTTTCTTTGTTGCTTTATTTATTTTATTTTGTTTCTACTTACAACAAAATACTTATTGTTGCTATTTTTTCCAGTTTTTTTATTTTGTTTTCTGCATTATTTATTTTCTTTTGTTTTTTGCTTTATTTTTTAATTCTTTTTGCTTTTAGTTTTAGAAAAATTATAAACTTTCTGTTAGTGCCATTAGTTTTCAAATTTGAAAACACTTTTTTAGTTTTTTAGTTTTCTTTGTTGCTTTATTTATTTTATTTTGTTTCTATTTACAAAAAATACTTATTGTTGCTATTTTTATTTTTTCCCGGATTTTTTGTTTTGTTTTCTGCATTATTTATTTTCTTTTGTTTTTTGCTTTATTTTTTATTTCTTTTTGCTTTTAGGTCAGCAAAATTATAAACTTTCTATTAGTGCCATTAGTTTTAGAAAAATTATAAATTTTCTATTAGTGCCATTAGTTTTCAAATTTGAATAGTTAAAATTTGAATTCTTTGAAATTTGTGTGAATCACAAGTTTGTGATTAACTTTACTAAAAAAATGAACATAGATGCACCTATAGAGAAAATTCGACCTAAATTCATAGTGTTCAAATGATCTCTGAAAAAGTTGGCATAGCATACTCGTGTGTTACAAAGTTGGCATGGTATCATCATAATAGTTGCGGGAGAAATTCTTCACTTTTTCTTCGCTTGTATCATTTGCTTATTGCGCCGTAACCATGGATAATCTTCATCGTTTATTAGGATGCTTGGGTCAGCCTTGACATTGAAGGGAGGAATTTCATGAAACTTTTCATAATCTGCAGACATGTCTGTCTTGCTCTCCACTCCCAGGATGTCCCTTTTTCCTGAAAGAACTATGTGGCGCTTTGGCTCATCGTATGATGTATTTGCTTCCTTATCTTTTCTTTTTCTCGGTTTGGTAGACATGTCCTTCATATAGATAACCTGTGCCACATCATTGGCTAGGACGAACGGTTCGTCAATGTACCCAAGATTTTTCAGATCCACTGTTTTCATTCTATACTATGGGTCTACCTGTACCCCGCCTCCTGACAGATTGACCCATTTGCACTTAAACAAAGGGACCTTAAAATCATGTCCGTAGTCAAGTTCCCATATGTCCACTATGTAACCATAATATGTGTCCTTTCCGCTCTCGGTTGCTGCATCAAAGCGGACACCACTGTTTTGGTTGGTGCTCTTTTGATCTTGGGCGATCGTGTAAAATGTATTCCCATTTATCTCGTATTCTTTGTAAGTCAATACAGTCAAAGATGGTCTCCTGGACAACAAGTACAGCTCATCACAAATAGTGGTGTCACCTCTGAGACGTGTTTCCAACCAACTGCTGAAAGTCCTGATGTGTTCACATGTAATCCAGTCGTCGCACTGCTTCGGGTGTTTGGAGCGCAGACTGTTCTTGTGTTCATCGACATACGGGGTCACCAAGGTAGAGTTCTGTAGAACTATGTAGTGTGCTTGAGACCAAGAATATCCGTCCCTGCATATTATTGAGTCACTTCCAAAAGTGCCTTTTCCAGTCGGTCTCCCCTCATACCGCGATTTAGGGAGACCTATCTTCTTAAGGCCAGGAATAAAGTCAATACAAAACCCGATGACATCCTCTATTTGATGGCCCATGGAGATGCTTCCTTCTGGCCTAGCGCGGTTACGGACATATTTCTTTAGGACTCCCATGAACCTCTCAAAGGGGAACATATTGTGTAGAAATATGGGCCCCAGAATGACAATCTCGTCGACTAGATGAACTAGGACGTGCGTCATGATATTGAAGAAGGATGGTGGGAACACCAGCTCGAAACTGACAAGACATTGCGCCACATCACTCCTTATCCTTGGTACGATTTCTGGATCGATCACCTTCTGAGAGATTGCATTGAGGAATGCACATAGCTTCACAATGGATAATCGGACGTTTTCCGATAGAAGCTCCCTCAATGCAACCGGAAGCAGTTGCGTCATAATCACGTGGCAGTCATGAGACTTTAGGTTCTGAAACTTTTTCTCTGGCATATTTATTATTCCCTTTATATTCGACGAGAAGCCAGTCGTGACCTTCATACTGAGCAGGCATTCAAAGAAGATTTCTTTCTCTTCTTTCGTAAGAGCGTAGCTGGCAGGACCTTTATACTGCTTCGGAGGCATGCCGTCTTTTTCGTGCAAACGTTGCAGGTCCTCCCGTGCCTCAGGTGTATCTTTTGTCTTCCCATACATGCCCAAGAAGCCTAGCAGGTTCACGCAAAAGGTTCTTCATCACGTGCATCACGTCGATTGAAGAGCGGACCTCTAGGTCTTTCCAGTAGGGTAGGTCCCAAAATATAGATTTCTCCTTCCACATGGGTGCGTGTCCCTCAGCGTCATTCGGAACAGCTAGTCCGCCGGGACCCTTTCCAAAGATTACGTGTAAATCATTGACCATAGCAAGTACGTGATCACCGGTACGCATGGCGGGCATCTTCCAGTGATCTGCCTCGCCTTTGAAATGCTTGCCTTTCTTTCGACATGGTCGGAAGAAATCGATGATGGCCCAGGTACACATTCTTCCTGCATTTGTCCAGGTATATACTTTCAGTGTCATCTAAACAGTGCGTGCATGCGTGGTATCCTTTGTTTGTCTGTCCTGAAAGGTTACTGAGAGCGGGCCAATCATTGATGGTCACGAACAGCAACGCCTTTAGGTTAAATTCTTCCTATCTGTGCTCATCTCACGTACGTACACTGTTTCCATTCCACGACTGTAAAAGTTCTTCAACTAATGACCTTAGGTACACATCAATGTCGTTGCCGGGTTGCTTAGGGCCTTGGATGAGAACTGGCATCATAATGAACTTCTGCTTCATGCACATCCAAGGAGGAAGGTTATACATACATAGAGTCACGGGCCAGGTGTTGTGATTGCTGCTCTGCTCTCCGAAAGGATTAATGCCATCCGCGCTTAAAGCAAACCATACGTTCCTTGGGTCCTTTGAAAACTCATCCCAGTACTTTCTCTCGATTTTTCTCCACTGCGACCCGTCAGCGGGTGCTCTCAACTTCCCGTCTTTCTTACGGTCCTCACTGCGCCATCGCATCAACTTGGCATGCTCTTCGTTTCTGAACAGACGTTTCAACAGTGGTATTATAGGAGCATACCACATCACCTTCGCAGGAACCCTCTTCCTGGGGGGCTCGCCGTCAACATCACCAGGGTCATCTCGTCTGATCTTATACCGCAATGCACCGCATACCGGGCATGCGTTCAGATCCTTGTATGCACCGCGGTAGAGGATGCAGTCATTAGGGCATGCATGTATCTTCTCCACCTCCAATCCTAGAGGGCATACGACCTTCTTTGTTGTGTATGTACTGTCGGGCAATTCGTTATCCTTTGGAACCTTCTTCTTCAATATTTTCAGTAGCTTCTCAAATCCTTTGTCAGGCACAGCATTCTCTGCCTTCCACTGCAGCAATTCCAGTACGGTACCGAGCTTTGTGTTGCCATCTTCGCAATTGGGGTACAACCCTTTTTTTTGATCCTCTAACATGCGATCGAACTTCAGCTTCTCCTTTTGACTTTCGCATTGCGTCCTTGCATCGACAATGACCTGGCGGAGATCATCATCATCGGGCACATCGTCTGGTTCCTCTTGATCTTCAGCAGCTTCACCCGTTGCAGCATCATTGGGCACATCGTCTGGTTCCTCTTGATCTTCACCAGCTCCCCCCGTTGCAGCATCACCGTATTCAGGGGACACATAGTTGTCATCGTACTCTTCTTCTTCGCCGTTTTCCATCATAACCCCTATTTCTCCGTGCCTCGTCCAAACATTATAGTGTGGCATGAAACCCTTGTAAAGCAGGTGGGAGTGAAGGATTTTCTGGTTAGAGTAAGACCTCGTATTCCCACATTCAATGCATGGACAACACATAAAACCATTCTGCTTATTTGCCTCAGCCGCATCGAGAAACTCATGCACGCCCTTAATGTACTCGGAGGTGTGTCTGTCACCGTACATCCATTGTCGGTTCATCTGCGTGCATTATATATAATTAAGTGTCCAAATTAATAGAAGTTCATCATCACATTAAAACCAAAGTACATACATAGTTCTCATCTAACAACATATAGCTCTCCAGAGCATCTAATTAATTAAACCATACATTGAAACTATGTAAAACATTTCAATACGAAAACAAATGCGATCATAATCGCAACCAAGGTAACAATTGATCCAACGGCATAATGATACCAAGTCTTGGCATGAATGGAATATTTTCTAATCTTTCTAATCTTCAAGCGCATTGCATCCATCTTGATCTTGTGACCATCGACAACATCCGCAACATGCAACTCCAATATCATCTTCTCCTCCTCAATTTTTTTATTTTTTCCTTCAACATATTGTTTTCTTCTTCAACTAAATTTAACCTCTCGACAATAGGGTCGGTTGGAATTTCCGATTCACATACATCCTACATAAATAAAATCTATGTCACGTTGGTCGGCATAATTTTCATAAACAATAAATGAACCAATAGTTATAAAGATAATATATATATACCACATCCGAATCATAGACAGGACGAGGGCTGACGGGGGCGGATACCAAAACCATCTCACTATATAAGATGCAATAATAAAAGTAAGAAAATAATACAAGTATCTATGTAAACATACAAGTAAGAATATTTTTTCATTTCAGAAAGAAGATAAGAATAAGAGGCTCACCACGGTGGTACCGGCGATGAGCTCAGCGCGGGTGATCGACGGCGGTGAAGGCGGGGACGGGGCGTGACAGACCGCTAAACCTAGACAAATATTGAGAAAAATGGAGCTTGGAGGTCGAGCTTGGAGAGGAGAAAGCTTAAGTAGTGTGGCTCGGGCATTCCATCGAACACCTTGTGTGCATAGGAGGTGAGCTAGAGCACCACCAAGCCCTCTCCCCCTCGGCCAGAAAAAACAGAGCAGTGTGCTCTGCTCTTACGCGAGGGGGTATACATAGGCACCTCATTGGTCCCGGTTGGTGGCATGAACCGGGACTAAAGGGGAGCCTTTGGTCCCGGTTCAAGCCACCAACCGAGACCAATGGTGGTGGGCCAGGAGCGAGGCCCATTGGTCCCGGTTCGTCCCACCAACCGAGACCAAAAGGTCCAGACGAACCGGGACCAATGGCCCACGTGGCCCGGCCGGCCCCCTGGGCTCACGAATTGGGTCCAATGCCCCCATTGGTCCCGGTTTTAGACTGAACCGGGACTGATGGGCTGACCCGGCCTGGAGCTTTGCCCCCTTTTCTACTAGTGCTAGGCGGCAGCGGCGAGCGGGGTCAGCGGCGGCGCGGCGGGAGGCGGGCGGCGGCGCGCGGCGCTGGCGCCGGCGGCGGGCGGGCGGCGCCAGGGTTTCGGGAGCTGGGGCGACTTGGGCCTCGGGCCTCGAGGGCACGGCTTATAAAACCCCGGGCTAAGTGTCCTAGCCGGACACGGCCCGGTAAGTCGGTTCGCACTTTTTAAAAAAAATATTTTGACGCGCAGAAAAACGATTAAAAGAAATACTAAACGGACACCAAAAATTCTGAAATAAAATTTTCCCCATCCTCTAAAAATATATCGGACAAAGTCAACATTTATTTGAGCCTCTAATACAATTTTGAAAACGCATATTTTTCCTAATCCAAGTAAAATAGCGATAAAATCCTAAATAAAAATATACAAATTGATTTTAATATTTTTCCTGCAACATTTCATTATTTTGCAGAAGTCATATTATCTCCTCTCATATAATTTTAATATGAAATATTTTCGGGAAGAAAAGAAAATTAAACCGAAGTGATTCTTGTTTCAATATTTGAGAAAAATTCAAATATGAGAACTAGGAAAATCACCAACTCTCTCTGAGGGTCCTTGAGTTGATTAGGATTTCGAGAACCGCAAAACGAAATGCAATAAAATATGATATGCATGAATGACCTATGTATAACATTCCAAATTGAAAATTTGGGATGTTATAATAATACAACCCCAATGTATTAATTAACTCAGAAAGGTCCCTTCATAAATTGTTCAGTTTGCTCGGATGGTGTATCAGCCGTTTAGTTGAAGCTTTCAATAGTGTAGTTCGTGGTGCACCTCTGACCCTTTCCCTTCCTCTCTTTGGCTTTCTTCTCTCTTTCTTCTAATTAATTGTCAGCCGAAGAGCACCACAGGTAACTACTATTTCTTCCCTTATCTACCATTCTACCCGTGTTTTCAATCTCACCACAAACGCAGTAATCACCCAGCATGGCTGCTCCTCTTCTCCATCGACCCATCTCTGATTGTGTGGTGCGACGTGAGCAACACGATGCAGTCCTCGAAGAGGCCAGCGGTGTATGGGACAAAGGAGCTGACCTTCCCTGCAGTGGCGCCGCTCCTGGCATAGGAATCCGACGAGGGAGGAGCAGTGCGGCGCCGGAATGATGGCTACAGCGCGCCAACATTTGCAGACAGCGGCACACCGAAAGAGGTCGGCAACGCCGTGCACGCGCGCAAGGATCTCCAGTACGACGTCCTCCGGCAGCCTCACCAAGTCACTAGCGTGTAGGCTTCCGGGTCCCTCACCTATCATCTCTTTCACCGCACTCCGGCAACCTCACCAGCGAGAGCACCGCGCAAGTGTGTGTGTGTGGGGGGTATTCTACTTGCATCACGTATGCAGGCAAGCATGATTAATTTTTTCTAATTACCCTATGTACGTAGCCAATGGATCCTAGCTAAGAGACACATCAGATCATGTTGATATCTTTTCGTCAGGATTTCTCCATGGTCATTCAGTTTGTTTTCATTTGCTTATGCTCAACTTTCTTTCTACTATTTTTTGGGGCCATTACTACTATTGAACATTTAACCCCTATAAATTTGTTGAATTTAACTTCTACCTGTGCGTGCTAACAATTTCCCGCAGCAACGCGCGGGGTGTCATCTAGTATACATATAATTGTAGGGGCCTTTGCGACACCTCTATTCCTGAAGAATCTTCTGGTCTCGATCTGTCTGCAAACAATCACAAGCAACTATAATTTAATCAATTCAGCACATATACATAACCGTTTCAGCATGCACATAGCAATGATACACATTATCCCAGTAAAACTCAACCAGATCATCTTGTGTGCATGCTGAACTTCTACTGTACAGCTAGCTTGGGCGAGTCAAAACAATTCAAGCATGCAAGTAATCTACATTCCATAATAAGAACAGAAACATATCAGGCGAAGGTACCGGAATTAAAAAAAACAAAGCAAGTGTAGACTGTTGTCTTCTGTCAAAATTAAATTCATGTGACAAAATATCACACAACAATTTGCACACAAAATAAGATGGATGCCGTAGTAGAACTGAAGTATACTGATGCTCCAACAGGAAGAGTGCACTCTACATGGTAGAAACTCCTAAATAGTTGTGAATCTTTAACATAAGATATGGTATTATAGTACCAACCAGGCCAAATCGGGACGAAAACACAGTTTACAGTCCACAAATACGACTAATTAATAAAAGAAACTTAGCAACAAGAAGCTAAGCACCAAAATAACGAGGAGTTTAGTTGCTTTTATCTATCGAAAACTAGTACACAACATTCATTTAGCACACTTATTGGTGATATCTGAATTATTGCTTTTTTTGCAGGGATATCTGAATTTTCGTTATATGGCCATAACATTTAAGTGATATGTATATACTCTCTTCCACCAAACCAAAAGTGAAGTCAAGTTGGCATCAACCACTAGCTTGAACAGTGACATAACTTTGCAGAGCTTGCGACGATTTATTTATTTTGCTAAAGTATAACTAAAGATACAAATCATTCTTCTTCCCAGCTCATCGCAAAAGAAAGGGAAACGAAAGTAGTTCGAGCCTTGCAAGCTTCGTGTCTTCTGGTATTGGATTCCCTTCGTTTAGGCCGTGCAATGATTTGTTATTCAGTTCACCAGATCCTGCAAAGAAATTATTTCAGTAAGAACAGAGTTGATGGAAGCAGCGATTAGGAGCCCAGTGCATTTGCAGCTAGGCGTGAACAGTACATTCAATTAAAATTGCAAAAAAAAACTTTTTTTCATCAAAGACGCTCTAAGCTGCATGCAAAAATTCATAGTGAAAATGTGAAATGATTCGAGGAGCTTTCATCAAAAGTAAATTAGGTTGTGAAAGAAACTTTCAAAAAGAACGCCACTGAACCCAGTTTTTTTGCTAAAAGCTCCTCAAATGTTATTTAACCACAAAATTTTGCACGCACTTAGCACACTTGAGCATATTGAATGCCAAAAACTTTCTGATACGTATTTCTGATTGTTTTGGTATTTATTCTAAATTTACTGTTCATCAAGAGGATATGAGCTTCGACTCATATAGCAATTACCGAGAGTTGGCTCATTATAGTACTCCTCATTATTTATTATAGCAAAGGAAGGGGAGTACTATATGTTTGTGTGACCATACAAACGCGTATACTATATATACTCCTACTTCCTCTTTTCCTAAATATAAGTCTTTTTAGAGATTTTAATGCATACTACAGACGAAGCAAAATGAGTGAATCTACCCTCTAAAATATGTTTATATACATCTGTAGTTCTTGTTGCAATCTCTATAAAAGCTTATATTTAGAAATACGTAGAAACCCTCTCGCAAAAAAAAGAAATACGTAGAAACCCCTCGCAAAAAAAATGTACTAGAAACGGAGGGAGTAGATATATAGCGACTATATGTACTAGAGACGAACACGTACCGGGAGCAGCGGTAGTTGTAGGAGGGGGATGGGAGGAAGTTGGCCCTGATGCCGCACCCGGCGCCGGTGCTGAGCATCGCGGCGTGGCGGGGGTTCACGTTGCCGGCGGCGACCATGACCGAGCGCACGCACTCGCAGAGCTCCCGCCGCTGTTCCCTGGTGCTGGTGGTTGCCAAGTCGCTGATGGTCCGGAGCCCCTCGCAGCAGCGGGGCTGGGGGAAGACCAGGACCGGCCCGTCCTCGAAGCTCGTGACGTAGTCGGTGCATTCGCCGAACGCGATCTGCGCGACGCGGCAGTCGCTCGTGTCCGCCCCCGCCTCGGCGCCCCGGCCGCCGGCGAGCAGGAGGAGCGCCACGACGGCGGCGGCGGCCAGCGTCGCCGTCGCGAGGTGGCAGGCAGGCGCCATGCGTGGTTGGGTTGCACCTGTGCAGGGATCGCTGAATGGATGTAGAGATGTGAGCGAGCGAGTGTGCATGCGTGTGTGTGTGTGGCGACGAGACGAGAGGCGTGCGAAGTATTTGTAGGGAAGAGAGACGCTCCGGCGGAGATGGGAAACGTTCTTCTCCGCGTAAACGTACGTGCCCATGGATTAATTTTTACGTTGGCACTTGGCAGACGGTTATGGAGCGGGAAGATTAACTAGATACCGGCTCTAGTAATGGGAGTTTACAGCCTCGTTTCTTTTCTTTTTTTCATTTCTGCAGAATGCGTTTCCAACCAGCAGTGAATTCTCAGCTCTGTGTCATGCATTGTGTTTTGCAGCAGCAAAATATAAAATGATTAACTGAATTCAAATAGAATTTAAGTTCTTCAAACAGTTTGTTGGTGCATGAGTAATGTTTATATTATTTTTAGATACTGTATGAGTACTGTTATTTTGTAACATGAAAAAAAATAATAGTACTGTTATTCTGTACTAACTCCTCAGGATTGCTTTTTTTATGGAATGACAGTAGGTACTCACACATGTAGGGTGAAACTAGCGGAGGCCTCCTATTTGACACTCTTTGCGTCACTCGAGCATTTTCTTTCACTGCAATTTTTCCCCTTAGAATTTACAGCCGGGTTTCCTCCAAAAACAATGTTTCTAGATTTTTTCTATATATTAAAAATATAGTACCGTAGGATTAAAAAACTATTAAGGAATTATAAAATGCGCACACAATTTTAAAATGTGCATGAATATTAAAGAATAAATATCCACAAAATTAGGGGCAAAGTTAGAGAATTAGAGGATTTTCTACAAGTGCTTGCCACAGAACTAGTTAAGGGTTTCAACGGTGCAAAAGTTCTCAAAAATTCTGAAAAAAATACTGAACCAACACACCTATAATATAACATGATCCAACGGAGGGATTAAAAAAATACAACTGTATGTGTCCTGGACAAAAAACAAATAGTTCAGTATATATTTATATCGCAGTGAGCTGAAATGCTTATTATTTTTGCCGAGGACACATAGATCCATATTTTGACAATCCCTCCATTGGATCATCTTATTACATTAGATGCTCCCATATTTATTTCATATTTTTTGATAACTTTTAAACCATTAAAAGTTTAGCGACCCTTCACTAGTTCTGTGGCAAGCTATGGTAGACACAGTTTTACCTATATATATTTTCACGAATTATTGAAATATTTTCTTCTAATTTAATAAATTTTCTTACAAATGTTCACGAATTATTGAAATATTTTCTTCTAATTTAATAAATTTTCGTGCATTTTAGAAAACAATGAGAAAGTTTTAAAATATTGATGATTCTTTGAAATAAGTCACGAATCTTGCAATTTTTCTTTATATCTTGTCAGTTTCAAAAGTATTTACAAATATTTAAAAAAGCAAAAAAATAAAATAAAAGTGTTCATCATATATCGTTAAAAATGCTAATGTATTTTTGAGGGGAAAACTAAAAAAATAAAAGGATATAAAAGTAAATAAAACAGAATATTAGATAAAAATAAAGTAAAACAGGAAAATTAAAAATGGAAAAGGAAGTAAAAAACTAAAATGGAAATGAAAAAAGAAAGAAAAAGAAATAAATGTGGATAAGAAGGAAACCCTATTTGAAGGAACCCCGAAAATTGTTTGAAGAAGGAAACCCTAGCCGAAGGAGCTTAGAAAATTGTTTGAACAAAGACCTCTAGTGAAAAAGCAAGGAAAAAAACATATTCCGCCTTGCTTGGGCTCTCCTACGGTGGGTCGCGGGTGCGAATCTTCAACATCTTGATGCAGTGCCTGCCATATATTTTGTCCTGGGCACCAAGGGCAGCCAAGGATGTAGCCAGGTTTGGCTCATGTTGTATAAGGTACTTATATAGTAATTTATTGAACAAAATAGAGTCCATGCTATTCATATTCTGCTAGCCCCGATACTGCGATGCCTGGCGTTATGATGTTGGGATGGAAGAGCCCGTTTGGCCTTTCCCACTTCCATTTGATCGCACCCCTCCGTAGTTACTGGGCAAGCACACCATTGTGTTCCTCCTCAGTAGCTTGACCATGCCAACACATCGCCGCTTGCCAGGCACTGGAGTTCCATGGTCAACTGCCTTGGTTTTTCCTATTGCTCTTTGTTCCTAATCCTAACTGTTTTGGGCACCATGTTCACGTCCCTTGCGTTCATGTCATGTGTTGTATCACCTTCTGTACTCATTCAATCTTCTTTCTATCAATGCAATGATATACAAGCTTTGCGTATTCGAGAAAAAAACGTTTATTTTTTGTATTGTTGTTTCTTGGTGTCTTAATATCCAATTCAATCTTTTCTCTTTCGTATTTTTCTCATCAGCTCAAATCAGAGTGATGATGACACCAATGCAACACAAAAGACCACAAATTTGAGTTTGTTGGAAAAAACTGAGAGATTTGTATTCGTGCTTTAGTGCATACCAGAATTCTAGAAAAGGACTAATGATCTATCGTAATGCTTACAATGAAAGGATTAAAACATTGTGCGTGATGTAGGCCTTAATGATACCGCATAGAAAACAATTGAGGAAAAAGGAAAACAGTGGTTGGGTATTTTCGAGGAGGCAGAGGGCTTTTGTCTTTTTTTTATGGGAAAGCCTTCACGGCTGCTTTATTATCTCAAATCAAACTTACATCGTTTGCTAAAGCATTGAGAATAAAACTATGAGGTGTATCCGACCACACCGTCGGTGGATTACCCCTCCCATAGCTAGCTAAATCATGGGCAACCATATTTGTCTCTTTAAAACAATGTTCAATAGTGACCTTTCCGAAATCTTGTAGTAGACTATGACATTCGTCTAGAATTGGTGCAGCCACCAGTGTGTACGCTTCATTCAACTTCAGAGCATCCATGACGATCAAACTGTCGGATTGAATCATGATTTTTTTGTTATGCCAATTATGGAAGATGAAACGCCAGTTATAGATTAGAGGGGTCATGGCAGCCAGTTAGTAGCTTACTATGATAATTTCCATCTTGAAATATTTAATGGGGCGCTTGATCAAATTATTGTTGAGTTGAATAATCATTTTGCTAAGAGATCTACTCAGCAGAGGTGCGTATCCGAAAAATCTTTTGCCAACTATGACAATGACAAGTTAATTAAACTTGCAAGAATGTATGCTGATGACTTCTTCCAACTAACTTATTGAGAAGGGCGTTAGAGTTCAGCCATGCTCATCATTCCTAAATCCTGGGTCCGCCACTGCACGCAGCCATTCAGCACTCAGCTGAGGCAGCCGCTTGTGCCTGTGTAGCTTACTAGGTCCCGAGTCTCAGCTGGGGCACGAGGCAACGGCCTCATCATCTGAAGCTCCTTCCTCTGCCACAGGTGCTCACGCAGGAGGAGCTCCTCGAGCAACCAGTCGGGCACGACGTAGGCTATGAACCACGCGATCTGGTGCCGCAAGTTGGGCACGCAGAGCGCGCCATGGCCGATCCAGCGCGCCGCTGCGCGCGCGTAGTCGTCGGGCGTCGGCGTCAACGGCGCGAATAGCTTGGCCTCCGAGAAGCCCGACGCCATGGCTCCGGTCACGAAGAACGGTGCCTACACATAGGATTGTTGTCAGCGGCACCGTGGCAGTGCATATAGAATTATAGATTATGCATGGGAGGTGAATTTACTGTACCTGGCATTGCACGTCGATTCCTTTGCTTCTATACTCGACGTGAAGGCACTTGAAGAACCAAGCAACATAGCTGCATGGAAGGAATCGGTGAAACAAATTAAGTCGCTTCATGATTGCTCGCTAGTTCTACTTGGCAGTTGGCACGCCGGCCGTACTGTTTAGTGGCGGCGTACATGGTGTAGATGGGCAAGGAGGGGAGGGCCTCCGATGCATTGAGCCGAAGTTCACCACAGCTCCCCTCCCGCGCTCCACTATCCCCGGAATCACCGCCGCCGTCACCTCAGTCAGCGCCAGCAAGTTCACCCGTATCATGTCCACCCACGCCTCCACGCCGGCCTCGTGCAGGAACGCCGTGGGGGCCTCGAGCACCCCGGCGTTGTTCACCAGCACGCCGACGTCCAGCCCCTCCACGGTCCGCCGCAGCTGCCGCATCGCCTCGTCCCCTGCCGGATATCCATTTGAGGAGCTTAAATGGACGGATGCATGCGTGCTTGTGTGCGTAGTGTGCAGTGTTCTGCGTGATAATTTCTCACCCTGAGCGGTGGAGACGAGCGACAGGTCGAACACGACGGTCTTGGTCTGGACTCTGGACGGCCGGAGCGGCCTTGGATATCGCCGCGGAGACTTCCCGGAGCTTGGCCGGGTTGCGGCCGACGAGGACCAGATTCAGCCCCCTACGCGCGAGCTCCAGGGCCGTGGACCGCCCCATGCCGGATGTTGGCCCGGTGACGACGGCCCACGCGCCGTAGCGGCGTCGGAGGTCCTTGTGCCGGTGCAGGCAGAGGGCGAGGTGGGAGAGGAGGGGGAACACCAGGGCGGCTACGTGGAGGGCGCCAAGAAGGGCCAGTGAGGCGAACCATGCCATCCTCTTCTCGACTCTCGAGTGTGTGTTGGTGCTCAACTCCTCGTCTCAAGTGGAGACGCAGCACCTGCCTTATAGTACGTCCCCAACAAGCCATGGTACTCCTACAAGTAATAAAAATAAATAACAATTTCGCTAAATCACATCTAGATATGACATAAGTATTGCACATGCAAATACTATGTCATTGATTTTACACGAAGATTCATGTTGGTATTTTCTTTTTTTTTTCTTTTTCTTTCCTTTGTCGCTTGATTAAGTTACTTAGAGCAACTCCAACGCGGCGACCCATTTCGTCCGGCGCCATCCATTTAGGTTGCCGCGGAAAAATGCTTGCCCAGTGTGTCGGCTTATTCCCAAAACGCGTCTGCGTGGACCCATTTCGGGCCCAAATTTACGCCTGAGATGCGTCGACGCGAACGCGCCACGCGCCCGCTCGGTGTCTGTCCTGTCCCCACATGGCGGCCGGCCAGCTGCCTCCCGCGTCTTAATTAATGATGACCATGGACCACGGGCCCACGCGTCAGTGAAGGCGAGCGTCTTTTTTAAATCCGAGCGTGTGGGGGGGAGGGGGGCTCGTCCTCTTCCAGCCTCCCGTCCCTGTTGCTCCCCGCCGGCGACAAACCTTAGCCAGCTCCAAGATCCAAGAGAAAGTCATAGCAGAAAAACTGTGTTGTGAGCCTCGGAACAGGCGCTGCCGCAAACGGCGTCGCACTTGTCGCTGTGAATTATTGACCGAAGCACATCTCCACTCGTCTTGGATCACGATTCTGAAGTACTCATGCGGCAACACCGTTGAGGGACTCCAGAACCGGCAACCATCTTCTACCTTCGAAGAAACTCTCGGTGCACCATACCTTGGATGAGACTACCACCACAGTGCCAGCCACCTCCAACACCAACACTTCCGGCTTCACGGCAGCGCCAGAGGAACTGCTGACGCGATGTGGACGAAGCCAAAGAAATAGGATCCTTGGCAAGACCTCCACCGCCGTCTTAAAGGCCTTGCCTGGACACACATCCGCGGCTCCTCGACGCTGTCATAGAACGCCGTCAAGACGGTGGCCCGGAAACTACAAGCGGAGGTAAGGGGAGCCGGCGGCTGTGCCGGCGTGGGAAACAAAACTTCCTCATGTATCGCCTCGAGAGGGAAAGAGGAAACAGAACTTCGTCTTCAGTTTTCTTAGGGCACCTACAATGCGAGTGCTTAGGCAAGGGCACTAGGGATTAAATGCTGGCCGTTTTGGCAGTTTTCGTGTCGTACCGACCCATACTAAGGAGTCAAAGGTTAGGAAACACATACAAAATATAGTTTTTAGCACCAGACGGTTGTGCATGCTGACTTGCTCAGGATTCTAATCACCCTTGTGTTGGAGATGGCCTGAAGAGCATACCTCCCGCAGGGCCAATGTCGTTGCTCATGACTTGCCTAGTATGGCAAAATTTATGAATCTGAATGTATGATTAGATAACCCACCTCCTAGCACCTACTAAATTCGATTGGTAATGAATAAAGAGATAGTTTAAGCTATAAAAAAGGCCAAGCAAATGCCTCTTCTTTATTGTATAACTTAATTATAACTCCCACCAATAAGTAAGACCTATTAATTCGATGGCATTATTAACTGACATTAGTTAAAGTCTAGTACAGTCGGACCTTTATTAAGAGCATGGTTAATAATATAGCCAGCTGCTGGCTACAAGCCAGTGCCATGTCATCTACAGCCCATCTTATAGCCAACATGTACAATAGTAGATAAAAAGAGTGTACTACTTTTTTATTATGTGGTCCACCTTTCATTCTCACAAAGTGCCTAGAAGCACGTGCTAGAGTTGGCTCTTCACAAAGAGCCCGCTTATCTTCTCTCTCCTCTTCTCTTTCCTCCAACTAAACAGAAATATATTAATTTAATCCTTATAGCCTGCTGACTCAGCTCTATTGTACTTGCTCTAAGGTCTTCAATTTTCTTACGGTACCTACAATGTGGGCGCTTAGGCCGGGGCGCTAGGGATTAAATCCTGGCTGTTTTGGTTGTCTTTACATTGTTGGAGGATGCTTTTCTGGCATCCGCATACAAAGGAGTCGGATGTTTAAAAAAAACACATACAAAATATATCCGTTAGCGCCAAACACACATGCATGCTGATTTGCTGAAGATTTTAAGCGACTGGCCTTATGAGCATACCTTTCACGAGGCCAATGATGTTGCACACCTGGCTAATATGGCAAAAAAATATGAACCTGAATGTATGGCTAGAAAACCCACCCCTTGCACCTACTAACTTTGATTGGTAATGAATTGTGACGGAAGATTCCTCACCCACATCATCTTACTTATTGATTGTGACATAGTTCTCTATCTCCGCATTTCCAAATGGTTAGCGGCCGGTCTTTTTTATTCCGGGCGAGCTACAGAGGTACTTTAATTAAGTTGTAAACAAGGCTTTAGTTACCAATCTGAAACCGAGCATAGTTCTCAATTTTCACCACAACCTGTCGGTGTCATGCGAGGGCATCATGTCAAGTTTCATGCTTTTCGGACTTCATTTGCATCTTTCGAAATGAAAAAAAATCAATAAACTCCATGTTCTGGATCGAGTCTTGAGATCCTCACGTTTGAAATTCCTTTCCTTTTCTTGGATAAGGCCTAAACATGGACTCAAGAACACAAATATGATTTATCAACTCAAATTTACCAATTTTTTCTTGCATTTGTAGTTAAAATTATTATTATATTCACTAACTATCTAGACATACAATTAATGTCTTATAAATAAATAAAAGGACCATGAAAAATGCCAAATTTTGACATGGATCATGTAATGATGTATCTTGAGTGTAATTTTTCTTTTCTTTTTTTGCGGGAATGAGTGTAATTTTTCTAAGGCCAACTGATCAAGTATTTGTCATATCGACTTGAAACCTGACTCATTCCCTCTTGAAACCATGTCTCTTACTTGTAGATGGTCTGATTTGGCTGATACGTCACTAATAGAATATGTGGTTAAGTCATGTACTCTGTCTATTGTACCCATCATTTGTGGTCTTTTGTTTTTGTTTTTGTCGTGTTAGTTGTTAGTTGATACTTTGTACTTTTCAAACCTATTTGTTTTCATTTAATAAATATGGTTGTGTGGATCATGATGATGCAGAGGCCGGATCTTCCCCCTTTTCAATTACTTTTTGTTATAAAGGCATAAACAGGTACTCCCTTCGTCCCATAATGTAAGATGTTTTTTGACAAAAAACGTCTTACATTATGAGACGAAGGGAGTAGTTGCTAGATAATATACATTGTTTTCAATTTGATAGATGTTCAAGGCCTCACGTATGAGATATGCGGTTGTATCAACCAAGAGGGTTTTGTGCACCACCTTCACGTACTATCTTATAAATAATGGCACAACCATATACTCTAGTTGCTAAATCATATCCGTTGCTTTCAACTGGATCGATGGCCAGGGCATCTAATCTATGGATTGTACTACCAATTAAGAGGCTTTTGTAGCCCATTAGGCTAGTCATACTGGGAGTAACTTAGCGAGTAACATAGCACACTTTAAAAAAAATTGCTTATGTGGCAAGTAGTTAATGATAAGTAGTAACATAATATGTTACTGTAACATAGCGCTTTTTAATACAAGATGAGTCTACAAACTAATAAATGAAGCCATCTATGACATTACTACTATGTTATTTTGCATTATGAAGATAGTAATTTAGACTAGTGTCATATGCATGACACTAGTATAAGAGGGTGCTTGGATACGTTTTAATCCCATGACTAAAAGTAGTGGGACTAAAACTTGCTAGCCTCACCCATGCTTGGATCCAAATACTAAAGAGACTAAAATCAAGTTATTGAGCATTTATTATCCTTCAAACCCTCCAATTCAGAACTCGCATGTGTTAAAGGAGAGGAATTAAATGAGGAGAGAGAGGGCTAATACATATTTTAGTAGGTTTCATATGACTAAAAAAATTTAGCCTCAAGACTAGTTTTAGCCTCTCTTAGTCAGGGGGTGCTTAAAACTTTAGCCTCTAAAAGAAACTATTTTTAGTCAGACTAAAAATAGTCCCTTGGATCCAAGCACCCTCTAAGTTACTCCCCCACTATGATCAACCTTATTGTCCGTCGATGCTGTGGCAGCATCAACGGCTAACTGACTGAACCGCTAGCTAGCTACTTCAACGTACTCACCTCATCATGGAGTCAAACGCGTGCCACAGCCGATCGACCTGTCGAACCAGCTTCCTGTTAGAACAAGCAACTGCAAGACCGTGCCTTTGTACTACCACCTGCCGTCCTTCTGAGATTGACATTTGGATGATCGGTACGTACCAAGCATTGAAAATATATAATGGCGATTTATTTTGATGAGTCGTGCCATCTGATGTCCTTCTGGGATCTGACTTTACTTAATCTCCGTCCAATCTGATCATTAGATCATTGAGATGGCAATGCTAAGCTCTCATGTGAGTACTCGGTCGGTGATTTCCTCAACTAGTGGTATTTTTTTCTAAGGAGGGAGTGAATAGCATAAAACTACTACTTTTCAGATTAGGATTTCAAAAAACTAGTATCAAAAATTTATTTGTCACTAATAGCTACCAAAACCATGGTCGGCTATTTCAAAAAACCCAAACAGCCCTTGCTTAGTTTTAAACCGTTTTTTGACAAACCTGGCCCACCAGCCACGCGCGTAGGGGCAGACCGGTGCGGTCGGTCTAAACCAAACCGCTCAGTCAAAAATAGACCGTGGCGTAACTCTCTTCCTCACTCATGTGCTCTCACTCCTCTCGCTCTCACTCCTCTCGCTCTCACTCTTCTCTTTGGCTGCCTAGCTCGCCGACAGTGACAGCAATGGTCGCCTTCCTTCGGACATGCCTGGGTAATCGAGCTCACATGATGACTGCGACATCACCAACATGGACCTGGGGCAATGGGTATATGTAATTTCCTTGTTCACCGCTAGGGTTAGGGTTCTTGCTGAGGTAGGGTTACGGTTCTTGTTGAGCTAGCCAACTAGGGTTAGTGCAATTGGGAATTGATTTGTTTCATTTAGGTGAGATTAGGGATTAAAAGTATTGTTGGTGTTCTGGATGCAGGAGACCCCTGACATCATTGTAGAGCCCCATTTATGTGGCTAATTCGAGGATTCTGAACCCAAATGCATGCTATATACATCACATGAGGCCTATTAAGTGTGTGGGTTTTGAAGGAATTTGCTCTGGAAGGCGTTTTTATGGTTGTCTAGTGCCGGTTCTATACGACATTTTCCTCTCAATTTAGCACTAGATCTATTAATTACATCTATGCATTTTCTAAACCCATGCATTAGGGCATCTGCAAAGGAGACCTGCAAAGTTCCATTATATGTTCGCAGAGTGCTCTGGATGTCCGCTTTCCGGTAAATCGAAGACAGATGAGGGGAGCTATGCGGGAGGTCCGGACATGCACTTGACCAATACAAAGCCTCCACTTTTCTCTCTCTTCACATGCATGGTATCAGTGGCGAATCTAGAAAATAATGGAGGGGAGGCTGGGCTGCCTGGGTCATGCAGATATGTGTTGGATTGGGCCTGCAACTAGCTGGGCTGGGCCTCAAAACTAGTAGTAAATACAAATTTCACAGCACTGGAGGGGGGGGCTTGAGCCTGTTAAAGCCCCCCCCCCCCAAGTAGATTCGCCCCTACATGGTATCCCTCTTCTCTTTATCCTTACGATCGGACACCAAACCATAATATTCCACCACATGCATGGTCCTCCTCTACTTTCTCTCTCCTCCCAAACAAATTAATTTGTAAATAGCATCAGATGGCCTTCTCCGGTATCATGCCCACGGACCACGTCTTGACATAAAGATGGACATTTGTGGTGTCCATTTGCGGGTCAACGTTAGAGATGCCCTTAGGTAGCTAATTGTACTGAATATGCCTTGTAGTATAAATCTAGTGCCGTGTTTTGAATGTGAAGAATTTGTATAAGAAGGATATGCATTAGTAGAACTAGTCATCAACTTGTGCACCCGCATGGCCTAGCTATTATAAGGATATATAATTACTAATAAAAATCTATTAAGATGTA
Source organism: Triticum urartu (assembly GCF_056163025.1). Lineage (NCBI taxonomy): Eukaryota > Viridiplantae > Streptophyta > Magnoliopsida > Poales > Poaceae > Triticum > Triticum urartu. The sequence goes on from NC_141879.1 coordinate 92,720,683, forward strand.
AATCGGAAGAGTTAAATTGCAGATATCACACAATTGGGCAGATGTAAAGTTATTCAAAAAATGATAACACATAATAGACACATGTATTATAATCTTAATTGTTGGATCCAGTGCGTCCGTTTTCCCACTTATGTTGCACAAAGCACAATCATTGGCCTCAAGGAGGCATTCATGTCATAGTAGCAAGATACACATCTTTGTGAATTTTACGTCACCAATGAAGGGATGGAGAGATTGTGAATTAATTCGATCCATATGGCAAGATACATATCTTCCTGGCTTATTTCATATATATATATATATATATATATATATATATATATATATATATATATTAGCATATGTAACACAACGCAACAGAAGTTAGGAGAAAGATACACTACACACATCGACTACTAAAAAACAAAATTTAAGTGTGAGAAACATATCCCGCATAGTCTACTTTTGTGTTTTTAAAAATTATTGATGTGTGATTTTTTTGCACAGACTCGTAATACTTGATACGATTATTTTACCCCTCAAAAACTTAATTTTAGTTGATGTGGTTATGAAATATCCCTATTCGAAAATACACAACTATTTGCCTTGCCAACCCCTACCAAAAAAAAGAAAAAACTAACAGTTTCCCCTCCACTTGTAATGAATTTTGAGGACAGTTTCAACCAACAAGTAGCCGAATAACACAAACAATATGCACATGTGACACATGATTTAACGTGAAAAAACCTCCTCAATTTGAGGAGTAAAAAAAACACGGTTGTTGACCCACTGGTCCACACAACTTCACTATGAGAATGGTGAGTACAAAATCTTCTCTAGAACCTCTAGAGAGATTTACAACACACTCTCCACGTTGCCAACCAACAGCAGCAACAACAACCACAAGAGGTCAGATTTTAGCAAAGCAAAGTTTGCACAACTTCTTTCCCCTTTCGTATTTTACAAACTGCTCTTAAACCGCTGAACCAAACAGCACCAAATTTGACAGACAAATATACAGATGAGTTCCTAAGATTCCCTCAAAATTTCAGCTCAATCGAACACCATTTGCCTACTCAAACTGTCGGTCTCCCAAAATTGTAGAATAGCTATTGCATATTACTGATTTGTTTGGTGGAAATCAAATCGGAAAAAGTGATGTTTATGGAAAGCAAGAAATGATCGTATTTTTAATAGAAGATGCTCTAGTCCTGCCCATGTTTTTCCTTTTTCAAATGCTATCATGCAGGAATTAAAACTTGAGGTTGATGGCTGCTCCAAAAATCAATAGAAACTACAGCAGGCTCAACATTCGCGCCAATGGTTCAAACTCCTTCAAAGTTTACAGGTGAAGCCATATTCTGTGACGCAGCTTGGAAGTTGCAGCAAGGTATGCTCTCATCTCCAGCAGGCATAGGCATCTACATTCGAATGGAGCATAACCAGCATTGCAAGCAGACATATGATTCGGCGATGTCTCCCCCGGCGTTGTCGCCACTTCAGGCTGAAACTTTTGGACTTCTTCTCGCCACCAAGATTGCTGACATACTTCAACTTCAAGAACCTCGCTTCTACACAGATAACTCTGTTTTGGCATCTGCATCTGCCGCAACTAACATTGTAGCTGCTTGAGGTCACTGGATGATTAGGCCCCACATTGCAGCTATTCAATCTAGCAAGTCCTTCCAGGCAAACATGATCAATCATTTGCCAAGGAGCTCCAATGTAAAAGCCCATCATGAGGCTCATTTAGCAATTAAGATTCAGAACAGATCTTTAGTATTCAGGTGTTTATGTTCAAATGCAGGTCAATGTCCAGTTAGGGACATACTTTCTGTTCATAGCATGAATCCATTCATGCTCCTCTCTGTAAAATGTGCTTAATTAATAAAAAAAACTTTCTGTTCAAAAAAACACATCGGAAATAGTTGCAGAATAGATGGAATGGAACCGGTACGTTGTGCCACGACCTTCGGGAGTCCTATATATAACAGCTAGGGAACAGAGCCTTTGCACATACGACCGATCGAGTAGCTAGAGTTCATGCATAGGGAAGCAGAAATGGACCCTGTGAGTGGTAGTCCATGGGCGTCAGTTCCAGGAAACCGACTGCTCCCGATCCGCGTGTCAACAGAACCTGCCGGCGCTGAGTGGACGCCGGAGAACCCCGCGGAGGAGCCCGTGAGCCCTACTGCAAGAGCCATGGAAGATATAGGTATTTATATCGTCGTCACCATCGGCCTCGACACGCGGATAAACCTGAGCATCTTCCGAGCCGGCATCGAATCTCTACTTGCCCGATGCCCGCGCTTGGGATGCATTCAAGTGCGTACACTTTTTTAAGGTCTTCAAGTCCGTGCTCTTGTCACTGTCTACGACTGCTTAACCGGGGAAGAACATGTACTCCTAGTACGTACTATATTTCATGCATGGGACACACGTACAGGTGGCGGATGGGTCAAACAATGGAGGGGCGCGATGGGCGCGCATGGCTGTGAACGTCGAGGATCATATGATCGTCCCCAGGCTGGATGGTGCCGCCGTGGCCGCCGACCCAGACAAGGTCATGGAGGACTACGTCGCCTCGCTGTCCGCGCTGCCCACGGACCGCTCCCGCGCGCTTCCGGAGTTCCATCTCCTCGACTTCCCGACCTCCGAGGCGGCCTCCACCGTGGCGATCCGCATGCACCACGCCTACGGCGCCGACATGTCTCTAATGGCGCTTCTCATGATGTCCACGGGCAGCGCCTCCGCCGACACCAAGGCTCGGCCAGCCACGCCTCCGCGTCGTCCTACCCGCACGGGCGCCATCTACGCGTCGCAGCGCCGGCCCCCGCTTTCCGCGGGCGCCCTGGCGCTCGTTGCGTGGGTCTGGTCGTACCTTGTGGTCGCGTGGAACACCGCGGCGGACCTTGCCTACTTCGCCGCCACGATTCTGTTCTTGAGTGACCGCGCACGCTGTTCAAGCGTGCCGACGACGATGAGTTCCACGCCAAGCGCTTTGTCCACCGGAGTCTTAGCCTTGATGACGTAAGTTCCTCAAGAGCTCCATGAACTGCGTACGTATAATTAAGCTAAGCTAGCAGTTTAATTTGTTCATCAAATTCTTTTTTTCCCCACAGACTGTTAATTTTCTTTCTTTTTTGCTGGGAACCACAGACTGTCAATGATGTGCTGGTTGCAGTGACTTCTGCTGCCCTATCAAGATATTACTTCCGCAAGTCCGGTAAGTACCTCAAGGGTAACAACTAACAAGCAAGTGTTTAATGGTACAATTGTTTTTACTAAACGCTTCCTTACTTAACTTCAATGTCAGGTGACACTAACACTAGCAAAATCTGTTTGCGATCACTCCTTCCTGTCAACACAAGGCCAGCCACTAGCCTACAGTTAAGATGCACTTACTTTTTCACAAACTACTCCTACTCCCTCCGTTCCTAAATACTTGTCTTTCTAGGCATTTCAACAAATGACTACATACGGAGCAAAATGAGTGAATCTACACTCTAAAATATGTCTACATGCATCCGAATGTAATAGTCATTTGAAATGTTTAGAAAGACAAATATTTAGGAACGGAGGGAGTATATGCAATGGATGCTAAATGCCATGCATCATCGATTTTCTAAATATATGTACTACCTCTATACCAACATATAAGACGTTTTTGTAGGCTAAACTAGCCTAAAAAATGCCTTATATTTTGATACAGAGGGAGTATCTCTGAACATGGTCCGATGATATCACCATCATATTTCGTAGATTATCAGTATTTTAATTTATTTTTCTTATTTTACCACTATGAACAGACATATGTTAATGTGATAGAATCTGATAAGAGGAACGAGGTGACATGGGGAAATAAACTGGGCCACATTATTCTTCCATTTTATCTGGCCATGCACGATGATCCACTTGCATATATTCGCAAGGCAAAGAAGGTTCTTGATAGGAAAAAGAGGTCACTCGAAGTGATATTCACATATAAGATTGGTCTAATTTTCACGAAAGTTTTTGGTGTCAAGGTATACTGCTTTGTTTCCCTTCGCTCAATCTAAAATTAAATTACAAAAAACTTAATCTAGAAAATTAAGTAACAGCTCATAATTCTTCTTCTTCGTTTTAATGCTTCAAATTGCATTACGTCGTGATGATTGAACTAGGTAGGAACTTCAATCTTTCGGTGTCTATTCACACGTACAACAATAGTTTTCTCAAACATGGTTGGACCAGCTGAACAAGTAGAGTTATGTGGACACCCGGTGGCTTTCCTTGCGCCTAGCGTCTATGGGATTCCAGAGGTAGTGAACCCATGATCTTGCCTACATCCAGTTTTTTCATAAGTTACTTAATTTCAATAAGAATGCAACTGATTAGGCATGTACTTTTGTTAAACACAATCATCCACTAATAAACTGATAACACAAAGATATCTTAAACTTTGAACGGGTATATTGATTTAATTTGCTTTAGATTGTGAACACTATTATGTCCTTCTTAGGAAAAGTTGTGCACTGGAAAAAGTTCATCGTATATTTTAAAAATGTTTACGTGTGTTTAAAAAATATTCATTGTGTACTTAAAAAATGTTCATTTTGTGTTTAAAATGATTAATTGTATTTTTAAAAATCTTAGAGTATATAAAAATGGTTACCATATACTTTTGAAAAAATCCAGTGTCTATTTAAAAAATATTCACCATATATACAAAAAAATCATCGTATATCCAAATATATTCTCCATCTATTAAAAATGTTCAGAGTATATTGAGAAACGTTCACTCTGTTTTGAATAAATGTTCACATTATATTAAAAAAATGTGTGTGTAAAAAATATATGCATACTTAAAAAATAAAATAAATATTTCCAAAATAAGGCAATAAAAAAAGAAACAGAAGGACCAAAAAGAACCAAAGCAAAACTGGAAATAAAATAAATAAACAGATAACCAGGAAAGATAAACAGAAAAGAAAAGGGAAAATAAAAAAGGAAAGAAAAAATAAATAAATAAGGGAGAGGGAGAAACCAACCCAGAAAACCACAAAAAAGCGAAATAGCAGAAGCAGCACGGTGAACCTTGATCTAAGCTGGCCCAACTAGCTTTGCAGGTGGGCGTCACAACATCCATTTGACGCCCGCGGGCATCGTATAGCTATAAGGATTCGCCGACAAATTGTTTAAATGCGTATAATAAGCAAATTAACGGAAATTATTCATGTGGAGCCCTGGGCGTTCGGTTAGACCGAACTGTTCAGTTCGGCGCTTCGGTTTATTTGGAATTTCAGTTTCTGATCTTGCTAACCGAATGGTTTTCTAAGAAACCAATAACCGATGCTTCGGTCCACCGAGATTTTGGTTCGGTGCTCGGTTACAACCGAGGAGAGCCGATATGTGTTCGGGGGGAAGAAATTAGGTGCCAAATCTTGAGTAACAAACATAAGAAAAATTAAATAGGAATGATGTGAAAGAAACAAATAGGAATCAATCAGACATGCATAGCATAAAGGATGGGGACGAAGGAGCTCCGATGAAAATCATTGTTCACAGGTTGCCATCCATGATGGTTGAGCGACGGGAGTCACCGCGGCCAGGAGGGAGCCATCACCAAAGTCGGTTGGGCGCATAAACATCGACGACCACCAGGGAGCCATCGCCGAAGCCGTGTAGGTGCATGAACGTCGACGACCGCCAGGGAGCCATCGTCGAAGCCGTGTGGGTGCATGAATGTCGACGGCTGCCGTCTACCGCACGGACAACAAGATGGGTAGCTGAAAGCGGCTGCACTGCGTGACTGTGGCCAGGGACGCACCAGGGTTGCCACTGGAGGGGCTGCTGGCTCGGCAATTCCTATTTGGTGCTGTAGGCGTCCATTACTACTGTTTCTGCAAATGGGCGCCTACACGCACATTAGTTGAGCTCAACCCATTATTTTTGTTCACAACCAGTCTGCATGTTTCGTTGTTTTTCTTCTTCGCCTGCTTGTTCATTTAATTTTCCAAAAAAAGGTCCTGCGTGACTGTGGCCAGGGACGCACCAGGGTTGCCACTGGAGGGGCTGCTGGCTCGGCAATTCCTATTTGGTGCTGTAGGCGTCCGTTACTACTGTTTCTGCAAATGGGCGCCTACACGCACATTAGTTGAGCTCAACCCATTATTTTTGTTCACAACCGGTCTGCATGTTTCGTTGTTTTTCTTCTTCGCCTGCTTGTTCATTTAATTTTCCAAAAAAAGGTCCTGCGTGACTGTGGCCAGGGACGCACCAGGGTTGCCACTGGAGGGGCTGCTGGCTCGGCAATTCCTATTGGTGTTGTAGGCGTCCGTTACTACTGTTTCTGCAAATGGGCGCCTACACGCACATTAGTTGAGCTCAACCCATTATTTTTGTTCACAACCAGTCTGCATGTTTCGTTGTTTTTCTTCTTCGCCTGCTTGTTCATTTAATTTTCCAAAAAAAGGTGTGGGGCAAAGGATCGAACTCGCGACCTGATCGTTCGAATGGATGCGCTACAACCACCGGGCCAAAAACCCGCTTCTGCACTATTTCTTCATTTTTCTCTTTTATTTGTTTGTCAGTTCGTTTTGTTCTTTTTCTTTTTCTTTTTTCTACTTCTTTTCCTTTTCCTTTTATTTTTTCTTAAATGCGCAGTTTTTTAGCTCGCGAACTTTTTCTCAAAATCTATGAACTTTTTCAAATTAGATGAACTTCTTTTCAAATATGATGAACTTTTTTCAAGTTTGATGACTTTTTTTTTCAAAATCGAATGAACTTTTTTCCAAATTGATATTTTTTTCAAAATCAATGAACTTTTTTTCAAAATTTGTGAACTTTTTTTCCAAATCAATGAGCTTTTTTCAAATTCAATGAACTTTTTTCAATTATATATATATATATTAAAATCGATGAACTTTTTCCAAAATTTAAAGAACTGTTTTTCATTAAAAATATACATTTTCAAAAAAATCAAATAACTCAAAAATCTCAGTGATATTGTAAATGGCCAAGTAATAAATACCGCAACTGCATTAGTTCTAAAACAATTTGCGTTGCTTTTGTTCACTAGCGTTCTGAAGCTCTAGTGGTTAAGCTAAGCAATTAAAAAGATTGAGGGCGAGCTCAGCAATTACATGGATGTTGCTTGATAACCACACATATGTGATGTACAATGGACAACGGGACATTTTGTTCTGGGTCCGCCCCTGATTCGGGCTGGTAGAGTAATTGGTTGAGGGATGCTTTAGCTCAATTTTCTTCAATTTTGCACTAGAACAATTTTAAAATTAGTAAACCCTTTTTTTTGGAAAAAATTAGTAAACCCTTAGGGTAATTCATTTCTTTCTTTACCACGATGGGCGATTAATTGCCAGGATTGCTTTTGTAGGCTCTGATTATTCACTACCAAAGCTACAGAAGCACTATCAAGATAATCCTATCAATAGACCCTCACGGTCATGAAGGACGCGGCTTCAAGACTTTCAACGTCAACTAAGAATGACTAAGCAATGGACAACTAAATCAGGACCCTACCTCAACTTCTACACGTATATGCGCCAAATAAATTTGTGTGTGTGTGTGTGCAGGGGTGGACCCACGTGGTCGTTGCCGGTGTCACAGGACACCGGGTAAAATTTCTCGTTACGTATTATATAAGGCACATATACTCCTGTGACACCGGTAAAATTAGTCGATGGACACCGGCCAGAGCCAGCAAAACGGTGTACGAGCAAAGCCCATCTAATAGCCCAGGCACACGACAAGATAGAGTTTGATCGATCTGGTTTGGTTTGTGTACGTGGGCCTCCAGCCTGTTGGCTTCTCGCATCTTCGCGTTGATTCCTCACAAAGCTCACGCTAGCCCTATCGCCGCCCACCTCTCTGCCCGCCATCGAAACATCGCGGCGCGCCAGTGTCGCCCCGCCTAACTCCGTGACTCGCCCAGATCACCGGAAAGAAAAAGGTACGGCAAGAGAACCCCTCGATCTATTTCAAGTGCGTATCTCTATTTCTCACAATTTTTGTTTCTCAAACACCGAACTAGGGCTTCAAATCTTAAGGATGTTACAATTACATATTGGATTACTGCATTTTTTTGGGACCTATGCACGTGTATTTGAGAATAGGATTACCGGGATTTTTCAATATGTATGCCGCTACGAATTTGTTTGAGAATTGAATTATTGTGAATTTCCAAATTTTGGGAGTGCTTATCATTTTTGCCGATCATCCTTGTTTCCATTGCTTGGAGTTTTTATGCTTTACTATTTTTTAACTTCATATATAATCAGCTAGTAATTGCTAAGGCTCTGTTTGGGAGTAATTTGTTTGAGACTACAGTTTTTAACCCCATGATGACAATGAATATTTTAGCTTATGAAACCATCAGTTTCTAAAACTACTGCAAAAATGGTGCCGTGTTTGGCAAGCAACATACTATGTAGTATTGTATTTGACCACCACTAGTGTCCTTTGTTGTTTTCCTCGGTTTTTAAAATAGAGGTCCCGATCTTTTTTTTTTCATACAGCAAAAATACCATAGTTTTGTGGATACTTTCAAATACTGCAATTTTTTAAAGTATTTTTGCAGTATTTGAAAGCAAAAAATAATAATGCACTAATGTATTTTTGCTGTAGTAATGTATTTGACTACAAGAAATTGCACTGATTGTTTTTGCGGGGAAATACTGCAATCTTAATTAGAGGCAAACATCTCAAAGTATTTGAAACGGTACTTTGTCAAAATAGTATTCTTGAAATACATTGTAACCAAACGCACCCTAAGTATGTTATTTTTATGTATAGCATTGTATGTTCCTATGTATATGTGATGTACATGTGGACACCGGGTCATTTTTGTTCTGGGTTCGCCCCTGTGTGTGTGTGTACAACTCCTAGTGTTTAGTTAAAGTAAGTACTACCACCTCTCGATTTTTTCATGCGATAAATAAAATTAGTGTGGATGAAAAGAATTCCTTATTATATGCATCCTTTTGAATGTATTTCATCTTTGAGTTTACACTCACGATAGAGCAGTGAGCGCGCATATGACAAACGACTGCGCTAAGCCATAGCGTGCTGACATTCAGCCGCTACTAAACCCGTAACAGATAAAGCTCGCGACGATCTTCCACTATAAAAGAAGAATCATTCAACAAGATTGTCATTCATATTTTCCAAGAGATAATCATTCTGCCAACTCCTAGGTAGCTAAGCAAAGCGAAGGGAGAACCAACAAATCTGCCAACTGGAAGCTCCGTGCTTCTTCTTATCTGTGCTCTTCGATCCTTAGGCCAGCGATAGAGTGAGCAGCTGATGGAAGGACGAACTTAAGAAAGTATTCAGTATTCAGGGGACCCTGCAAGGAAATTCAGTATTTCGTTCAGTGACGCAAAACTTGAGAAATCAGCTGATGGAAGGACGAACAAAACAAGGGGGAAGCAGAAATACGTACTGGGAGCAGTCAAAGTCGGGGCTGGTTGGGAGGAACCCGACGCTGAGGCCGCACGCGGACGGGAGGCTGGCGGCGCGGCCGGAGTCGACATTGCCGTTGCCGGCGGCGAGCATCTCCGACAGGAGGCACGCGCAGAGGTCCCGGCGCTGGTCCGCGCCCGGCGCCAGGTCCTTGACGTCGCCCAGCCCCAAGCAGCACTGCGGCGGGACCTCGTCGTCCAGGCCGGCCACGTACCCGGTGCACTCGCTGAAGGCCGTCTGCGCCACGCTGCAGTCGCTCTCGTCGCCCCCCGCCTCGGCGGCCAGGACGGCGAGGAGGAGCGCGACGGCCACCGCGGCCGGCGAGTGGCGGGTCGGCGTCATGGTGGAAGACCGGGATGAAGGTGGTTGCGCCGCAACGGTCTGGTCTTTGGACGAGGGTGATCGGTGGTGGGATGCGTGCTGCCTCGGATGGATTCTTGGAAGGTACGTATATGTAGTACGTGGCGCGCGTCAGTCTCGCGACTGCATGATGAGTAAGGAATGTCGGGGCCGACATGGAAAAACGTAGGAAGTCTCTTGCGTTTGCGTAGGCGATGGTAATTTGTCTCCGGCAGTCTTTTTGGGAAGCAATGGTTAATCACGTAATTTTGTGCTTCGTTTTGGAAAGGGTGGATTAAATTTCATAATTGTCTGCTTCGTTTGGGAGAGCAAAGATTAATCCTACGTGATTTTCTTGCTTAGTCCTGGAAACCGGAGATTAATCACGTCCTGATTTTGTGCTTCGTTTTGGGCAGCAATGATTTGTTACGTGATTATACGGTACGGCGTAATAGCCGTCCACCTTCCCACTTAGTTCCCATAAACTTTCCCAGTCAAAGCTTTCCAATACATTCACACAGGCTTTCCAGTTCATTCAGAGAGGCTTCTGGTTTTCTTCACAAAATATTCCCTGCGAGAGCCTGAACTTCCTAGTACAAAAATTCCAACTTCCAACTAGTAGATTCAGTCAACTTTCTGCTACTCTAAAAAGAGCTTTCAACTAGTACACATCTATATCTATATCTATACTCTATACCTACTATTAAAGGGAGGTGATATTTTTACTTTCGTCCCGCTTCGTTTGGTCCCGATTCAATTAATTTCACGTACGCTATTTGGTTTCGTTACTTGCCATCCGTTTTGACCCAACGAAGGAAGCCCATCTGGCGGTGCACTGTGGCCATGTCCGAAGAAAAATAAAATTACCGATGGGAGTGTTCGATCTCATAACCTGCCAACCGGCCACGCATGGTTTATCCAACTGACCCAGCTAGAGATATGAGTGGATTTTTTTCCCGTTGCAACGCACGGGCCTTTTTGCTAGTTTCTCTAAAGATATTTCGCCTTGAACCTAAATCTCAAAAACACATCCTCGGATATGAGACTTTTACCTCACACACATTTATGATTTAAAACTGCCTAGAAATGCATCCGCGTGTGTCTATTTGGGTTGAATAGAAACGCCAACCCAACGCGCACATGCGTCTGTTTTTTGTCTGTCGCGACCCATTTTCAGTCCAAATTTGGGCCAAGTTCACGTTGGCGCGGAGCGTGTGATGTCCCCTCGTGTCCCCCTGGCCTGCATCAGTTACACAAACGGCCATTCTTCCCCTCCCCACTCCACACTCAACTCCCCCGCCCTCGTCGCCATCATCGTCGCCTCCCACTTCCGACCGCTTGGACACCACTCAGGCTGCCGCCGCATCCACCCACTTCCCCACCTCCACGCCACGCACATTCACCAAGGCCGACCTCCTCGCCTTTTGCGTCCGCTTCTCGCCACCATCGGAGCACGAGCCGGCATTGTCCTTCACCGCCCTCGCCTCCAGGTCACCGCCGATGTTACGGACTTGGACATGCCTGCTGCCGACATGGGGAGAGGACAGTGCCCTTGTCCGCCCGCTACTCCACCGCGCCCGCAAGCTTCAATGCCCGCAAGGTGTTCTGTCTTTTGCCCACAAGATAACATGGACAAGCAGGTGAGTTCTTTTACAATAATGTCGTACGCTTGCCAGATGATTCATCATCCGACGATGATGATCTTGTGGTTGCTACTTTGGTCGTCAATGATCACATTTCTAGGCAGTGACCGAGGTTTAGGGGGGTCGATCCCGGGCCATGCTACGGCGTTAAATCGCAACAGAGAGAGCAGCCATTGCCTACTCTTTAGCGATTATTTTAAGTGCACGTCCCCACTCTACAATCCCATGCTTTTCTGGCACCATTTTCCAGATGGCTAGTCATGTATTTAACCGTATTCGGGAGGGAGTGTTGGTGTATGATGATTACTTTAGATGCAAGAATGATGCCCTTGGAAAGGTTGGCTTCCCCTCTTATCAGAAATGCATTGCGGCTATTCAGATGCTTGCATACAAAATTCTTGGTGATCTTGTGGATGAGTATGTCCGCGTGAGTGAGTCCACATGCCTTGCATCATTGTGCAAATTTTGTCGAGCTATGGTTGCAGTATTTGGCCCGGAGTACTTGAGAGAACCAAATGTTGCGCTTGAGAGAACCAAATGCTGCGGATACAGCCCGGTTGTTGGCGATCAATGAATCGAGAGGTTTTCCAAGAATGCTTGGTAGCATAGATTGTATGCACTGAAAGCAGAAGAATTGTCCATTTGCTTGCCAGGGGCAATACAAGGGGCATGTCAAAGCTTGCACGGTCATACTTGAAGCTGTGGCATCACAAGATATATGGATTTGGCACTCCTTTTTTGGCATGGCAAGTTCACACAGGGACATCAACATGCTTCAGCGGTCTCCGGTGTTCGAAGGGCAACTGCTCGGAGGTCAACTTTGAGATCAATAGCCACCACTACAACAAGGAATACTACCTAGCTGATGGTATCTATCCTCATTAGTCAACCTTGTGAAGACAATCTCCAAGCCGGTAGGGGAAAAGAGGGATAGCTTTGCCCAATCTCGATGGGCTGTCGTTCGGCACCTTGCTAGAATATGGATCACAAAGAAGATGTGGGAGATGATGACAACTTGTGTAATCATGTACAACATGATCATTAGTCAACCTTGTGAAGACAATCTCCAAGCCGGTAGGGGAAAAGAGGGATAGCTTTGCCCAATCTCGATGGGCTGTTGTTCGGCACCTTGCTAGAATATGGATCACAAAGAAGATGTGGGAGATGATGACAACTTGTGTAATCATGTACAACATGATCATGGAGGATGAGCATGATGACAACATCTTCGTCCAAGGGTTTGATTTTCAGGGTGAAAATGTTGAGCCTGAGCATGGACTCGCAACATTTGCACAGTTCACCCAATATCATACAAAAATGCGTGATTGGACAACTCACATTAACTTCAAGTAAAAAAAATTTGACTATGTGGACTCATCTTGGCAACTAATAAATATACCAGTTATTTTTTATCAATGTATTTCTGACAATTTAAATTTCATTTGTTTGTAAACTACTCCCTCCGTAAACTAATATAAGAGCATTTAGATCACTAAAGTAGTGATCTAAATGCTCTTATATTAGTTTACAGATGGAGTATGTGTTATGATGTTAAAAACTATGTGATTTTATTTGGTTGTAATGTTTCTTTTTATTTGGATTTATATGCATAGAATGTCTAATTGTGAAAATTTGGCCTTCCAATAGTCGGGTGGACCAAACAGGTCGGCCGGTTGGACGCAACAGCCAGATTTGCGCGGACGTAGCTGGACAATGTGTCTCTAGCCGACCCAATGGACAAAAAGCAGACCCAAATCCGCGTCCAATTGGTTCGGCGCAATGGTGGAGTTGGCCTTAGTCTTCTTTTTCGACGGTTCTACCAAGAAACAACGGCCCGAATAAACTTTCTTGTGAGGGGATTGTCCCAGTCATTGTGTGATAAGTGGTCTAACGATTATCACCTATTGGAGGTGGACGACCCACGTGGTTCTTCAGAATATTTGAGGTTTATCTATACCTATTACCTTATCTATTTGTGGAGTACTAAAGTAAGGTGCGTTTCTTCATTTTTTCATCCGTTCATCATTAAATTTTTTTCTATCCGAGGTGGTACTATTTTTTTTTTGCGTTCGTCTGCTAGAAAAAAAACAGTTTGTCCAGAATTTCATAGGTGGCATCCGCTCTATGGCCCAACAAAGCCAGTCCACTTATTTTCCTTCCTATGCAGCTATTAAATCCTATTTTCCGCACATGGTGAGAAATAGTCGCCGCTTGCACAGGGCACGCAATACTGGGCCGACTTGTTTTCCTTTTTCTGTGTTCTTTGTCCTTTTCTTTTTCTGTTCCTTTCTCCTTTTTTTCATGTTTCTTTTTTCTCTTCCAACTTTATTTTTCTCTTAAGTTAATTTTTTTCAGAAAAGCATTCAGAATTTGAAAAAATATCAAATTTTAAAAAACAATGTTCAGAATTTCAAATTTTTGTTCTCATTTTGAAAAATGTTCGGAACTTTAATTTTTTTGTTCACTTTCCGAAATTTGCTCAAAAATAAAAAAATGTTACCATTTTCGAAAATTTATTTTGTGTTTTAAATAATAGTTAGAGATTTAAAAAATGCATTCTAATTTTTTTCTTCTAAATTTGAAAAATATTCTTGTTTTAGTGAAATGTTCACAAATTAAAGGCTTTTTAAAAATAGTCTCACATTGCTCCTTTACATATAGTCGTACCGATTTATATATGTGTGCATGACTACTTGTAGTAAGCTGGATGAAGGGTGGATGAATTAAGTTGGACGAAGGATGTATGGATTTGTGCATGAGCTAGCTGGAAAAGTAACCTGAATTTTCTTAAAAAATGGAATACTAGCCGGAAAAGGAACCTGAATTTCTCCAAAAAAAATGGAATTAACTCCGGTACGTGAGCTAGATGGATGGATTGCTACATGAACTCGGTGCAAAAGGATCATGAGCTAGATGCATGGAAAAGAGAAGACCCGGCTCAAAAGAGAATACCCTAATATTATGGAAGTTTATACCTTAAAATCCCTTTGAATGGATTGGAAAAATAAATTGGATAACTCACGAGCCTTCTCTGGCGTGCGAAGACCTAACAAAACCCTTAAAACCCATAAATCAATGAAAGGAAAAATAGCGGATTGATTACTTCACACAGGGCGAAACCCAGAACCTAAATGTTCTTTCTCGACATGCATATAGGGTTTTGTTTGCACATATAATTCTCACTAACTTTAAATGCACACTATTTTTTCTTCCATTGCAATGCACGGGCATATGTTCTAGTTCTAGCCTATGTAGATTTGGTCCTTTGGGGTTTTCTGCAAAGCTTTGGAGGAAGTTGAGATACAAAGGCTACAAGTGGAGACGACAACTTCAAGGGACTAAATATAATGTTTGTTTCTATCGATCATTCTTTTATAATAAATTGTATTGCTCTCAAAATCATCATGGTTTTTGCTAATAAAAAAATATAACTCACTAGGACTGTAGGGTGGCCTTCCTTAAAAGGGAGAACTACGGTGAGAAACAAGCCGATAAAATATTGAAATGCGTCCTTAGAAACCTGTACATTTGATATTATCTTACCCATAATTTAGAAACCAACACAAAACTTGAGCTAAACCAGACAAGCAAAACCAAGATGTAACCAAAATTTATTTAAAATGAATGTTAATCTAATTAACAAATTAATAGAAGAACTTTTGAACAGAGACGACGAATCGGTTAACTCGTTCCAAGATTTCATAGTATAATCTACTTAAATAAATGTGTCCTATCTGATCACACAGCAAAGCTCAGAGCAAACAGAAAGGGGGGAACCGGGAAATCATGATCATGTTATTTTCCTTAAGCCCTTGTAAGCAGGGCAGAATACTACACCCATGAACACCTACCGATCCCTATGTAACTTCAACACAATTCTACAAGAAATGTTCACTTTCATCAATTAGCGAGGTTGTTCTGACAAGAAAAGATGATTCGATGTTTTTCTGAAAATAGATGGCTGAAGGTTACTGTTGTTATCTGAAGTTCAACGTTACTGCCGTTTTTCATCATATTTAATCATCCAATATAGAAACTGTCCTGATGCTGAATAAAATGCATTTGAACCCATCATGTAATGCTCTCCTGCTCGGTACCAATCCCACTAGATGACTGATCTCAGTAGCAACATCAAATCACGAAAATATAATGCTCTCCTACTCGGTGTTCACTCTATAGTTGCCAATCCGTAATCGAAAGCATGACTAATTCAAGATACAACAGCTAGTCACCCCATCAAAGTTCCAACTTCCTCTCCTGCCTGACCAATTTCTCGAAGGCTAAAAAGTAAAAACAACTGAGAGCAACATAACCAGAAATGCTAGTCAGGGAGACACCAAGGTTTAGGAAGCAACCATGAGAAGCGTTCAGAAATTATCTTCTGAACTGAGACCATAAATCGTAAGTATTCAGAAATTTCATATACCCCACTTAAATAAATGTGTCCTATCTGATCATATGGCAAGCTCAAGGCAAACAGAGCAAAATATTTTACCCATGAAGGCTAGATATAAATTCAATACCGTTCTACTAGAGATATTTATTTTTATTTAAGACGGCCCAAGGTAGTTCTGAAAATAAGATGGCTCAAGGTTACTGCTGTTATCTGAAGTTTCAGGTTACTGCTGTTATCTGAAGTTTCAGGTTACTGTTGTTATCTGAAGTTTCAGGTTACTGTCGTTTCATATTAAATCATCCTATATAGAAAGTGTCATCATGATAAACAAAATGTATTTCACTGCAACCGGCAATCCCAGTAGATGCCTGGCTTCAATAGCAACATCAGATCACCAACGCTCTCCTACTTGGTGTTCACTCTGATTTCCACCCCAAAACTTGAAGCATGCCAAATTCCAGCAACAACCGCCCGTCACCCCAACCCAAGTTTCAACTTCCTGTCCAGCCTGATCAATTTCTCCAAGGCTAAAAAAAACTTGGGGACAACATAACCAGAAGCGCTAGCTAAGGAGACACCAAGTTTTAGGAAGGAAGCACAAGAAGCACGTAATACCGTATACACCTGCTACGGGTAACCTCGGTAGGTACCAAGGAATCACTCGCTCATGTGAAATTGCAAGGACTCGCGATGTGGCATTGCTGTGAATCAATCATACTAATTCAATTTCATCATGGAGCTTAAGGGGGAAAATCAAACTAAACAAACAATCAGTTACCACTCAACAGAATTCATACAGAGAACTTAGAAAGCTTAGATACATGCTAAGATGGTACAGTAATCTGAAACTTCAGAACCATGTTCAGTATAACAACAAGATTTATTCCCCCAACAGAGTAAAACAGAATCACCATGCCATGCCATGCCATATCCTTGTGATTACAACTTAGAACGAATCGGAGAGCAAGTTTTTACCCTCCCAGTTGGTAGCGGTTTCTCAGAAGTCGGAGCAGCGGCCGCCGCGCTCCCAGTCGCCGTAGCGGGTGGGCTCCGGCCCGTGCGGGCCGCCGATCTCGCCCGTGGCCTTGTTTATGTCCAGGCCGCCGTCATCCTCCTCCTCCTCCCCCGCCTTCCTCGCGCCAGCATCAGCGCCCTGCGCCCCGCCCGCCTCCTTCACGGCGCCCTGGGCCTCGCCCTTCTCGGCTGCAGCGGCCCCCGCCGCCGCCAGCTGATCCGCGGGGGAGGCGGAGCTGGAGAACGCGGGGCGGAGGAGCGGCGAAGCAGGGGGTTTGGAGAGGCGGGAGAGAGCGGGGGCGGACGCGGAGGCGAGGCGGCGGAGGTGGTGGTTGGCCGCCATGGTTTGGTCTCGTCTCGCTGCCTTGCTTGAGTCGAGATCGCAGCGTGTGCTCGCGGGATCAGAAGACGGCTCGTGCGCTCGGGGGCGGTGCGCCCGTGCGCGGTGCTCACGCTGACCACGTCGCGCACTGGTCGGTCTCGTGCATACACCAGTTAGGCCCAGCTAAAGATATGCTGGCCCAGGTATCGTCGCGGGAGGTAAGAATATCGCTTATTGCGAGACGTAACTTTGTCACTACTGGGCCGGCCCAGTATTTTATCTATCGCGCGAGTTTTTCTCTCTCTGGTTTTCTTATCAGGTTTTCACTATGTTACATAGGTTTTCATCTGTTTTCTCTGGTTTTTTTGGTTTCTTACTTTCTTCAGATTTCATAGGTTTCTTCGGTTTTTTTCTTATTTTTATTTTTCAGTACATATCTAGAATTTTATTACATAACAGAAACATTTTATTTATACATGTCTAACATTTTAAAATACATGATTAACATTTATTTCAAATATATATTTGGATGTCTATTTTTTCATACACATTGTACATTGTTGGTTTACATCTAAAACATTTTTTGTACAAGTTTAACATTTTCGAAATTCATGATTGATTTTTTTAAATATGTGTTAAACAATTTTCAAATACAGACTGAAACATTCTTTTTCTTAAGTGATACAAAGTAATTCTTCTTAAAACTATGTGAACATTTTTTATGTTGTATAGTTTTTTACATGTCACAAACATATTATAATAACTCATAAACATATTTCAAAAAATTTAATGTACATTTTCCTAAATGGTAGGAAACCTTTTTTTGAATTCCAAGACCATTGTTTTAAATTGTATAAATTTTTTTATGTCACATACATTTCTCAAAACAAGTGAAAATTTTATAAATCTCGCAAGCATATCATTTGAATGGTCTCAACTGTTTTATAATATTAAGCTAACGAAGTTTAAATACTGTGTTAACATTTTTCATACTAGCCGTATACATTTACAAATTTTTAAATACATTAACTAAATTAATATTTTTGTAATATATGTATTTAGAATCTCATAAAAAATTAAAAAAAATAAAAAGGAAAACAGATAATATATAAAAAGAAACAAAATGGTTGAACTAACTCTACTAGGGCGGCCCACATAGAGTGTCCCCTAAGGCTAAGGCAGGGCATACCTCGGGCTCGCTATTAGAGAAACGAAGACGTGCCCACACATGTTCATAGATAATTGTGTGCCGGCGGGCTTTCGCACTTGCGGCTGACCTATCTTTGGATCGCTTGGTAATTGCTAGTGACTGCAGAACAATTATGAATGACATCAGAAAAGGGGTAGGAGGCCCTCGTATCACAGTCGTCAAGAAGATAAATAATAGGAGAGCACTTTTTTGCTAGTTGTGATTTTACATTCGAAGATCGTGCTTCGATTCAGGAGGCTCATAATCTTGTAAAATTTTCTGCCTCGCTTGCACAGGTTGTCACTTGTGGCTTATTTCCCCTCTGACCCCCTTTGTATCCCTTTGATTATTTTTCCAAATTAATAAAGTATGGGATCCCTAAAAAAATGTTCACAGACAATTTTCAATGTGTACATTCCGTCCGGGGGTGATGCACCACAGCTCACGTCGAAGGAGACCCGGCGAAACCGCAGTACACAAGCAATCTGACGAGCGCTTTTATACACCCAAAACCCCACATATCTGGGTGGGACCCTGTCAGGGAGTGCGTCGGCTATGAGCTACTCTAGATCGATCGAACCGCCCCTATGCTGGCCAAGGTATCATCGCGGGAGATAAGTCTTGCTTATATTGTACTCCCTGTGTAAACTCATATAAGATAACTAATAAAAGATCTTATATTAGTTTACAGATAGAGTATAGTTATTTACATGTGACAAACATATTAATTGTTTTAACTTTTAATATATGTTAAAACTCAACATAAGTGTTTTTGGATGATATGAAACCTTTTTTTTTTGAACTATGCAAACTTTTTTTACATTGTAAATTTTCCAAAAATGTCACGTCCTTTTTTTCAAAACAGGTGACGTTTTATGAATCTCGCAAACATTTTTATTTGAATGCTCTCAACTATTGTTTTAATATTAGGCTAATAAGCTTTTAATAATGGGTTAATAGTTTTCATATTTTCAGTAATTGTTTTAAAATATTTTAAGTAAATTAAGTAAATTCTTTTCTGGGAATATGTGTTTTTAGATTCTCTAAAAATATAAAAATAAACGAAAAATGTGAAAAAGAACAATACATAAAAAAACAAACAAGACTGCTAGACTAACTCTATGGGGCCGGCCACTTAGATTGCTCCATAGGCGGGGGCGTACCTCCGCTATGGTGTTTTTTGACCTAAAAAAGTGGGTTGCATGGCAAATCCTACTTTTTTTTGAGTAAAAGCAAATCCTAGTTGACGCCTGCAAGCGTCAACTAGGCGAGGCCATGCTCGCAGCAGAGTGAGGTGAACTGGCCTTTGTTTGCGTGCGGTTGCTATTGCGGTTTTTTTTTTCTGCTTTTTATTTTATGGTCTTTTATGTTTCTCCTCCAGATTTGGTTTTTCTTAGATTTGTTTTTTATTTTTCAACATTTTCCCAATAAGCAACGAATACTTTTCAAATACACACTGGATTTTTTTTCAGTGTATGGATACATTTTTTGAAATACACACTGGATTTTTTTATGTATTGTCAATTTTTTCAATGTACGGTGAACATAATTTTCGAATACATACTGAACCTTTTAATATAAATTTATTTTAATATTTAGCGAACTTTTTTCTAGTAGACACTGATATTTTTTTGCAAAATACACACTTACTATTTTTTAAGTTACTTGTATTTTTATATAGTATTTTAATTGTGGATCGCTTAAAAAATATGACAAATGTCTTTTTCACAAAAAACCCGACGACAAAAACTGAAGAGGAAAAAGCAAAGCAAACACACATCAACTGAACACACCAGAGTAGCCTGACCATTAGTGACTAGGCTCAGGCGTCACATGGCCGCTTAAATGAAATTTCGTACAAGCGCACACCCACCGTGCCGCCCTTATAGGTTTAGTAGCGGGTCGACCAATATTCTTCCCGTCCGGTTTTTGTCTTTGTTTTTCACCTGGGTTTTTTATTTTCCTAATTTTTTACTTTTTATTATTTCTGTTTATTTTTTCTTTTTCTCTTTTTTTAGGTTTGTAAATTTTTTCAAAATAGACAAACCTTTATTAAATTTGTGAAATTGTTTTCAAAATAGGTTCAGTTTTGTAAAAAAGTTCATCAAATTCCCAAACATGTTATTAAATCAATGAATATTTGTGAAATTGTTTTCAAAATAGGTTCAGTCTTGATTTTATTTAAATTTGCAAACCTATTGGGAATTTTTCCCCTTTTTTTAAAGTAAAAAATTGACTGGTTAACCGAGATGAACCAGGTGCTGCCTGGATGAGAGAGATCGGTTGCATGCTTGGCGGGCCGGCCCATTTATGCTATGATGAGATAAACCAGGTTGCATGGGTGCTATCTGGGAGGTCCTAGTCAGCGCTTTAAGCGCCGCGAAGCGAAACTGGCGCTCACAGGAGAATCTACTGGGCCGGCCCATGAACACGTAACACACCGAAATACTGTAGCACAAACACATATCTGGGTGGGACCCTGTCAGGGAGTGCGTCGGCTATGAGCTACTCTAGATCGATCGAACCGCCCCTATGCTGGCCAAGGTATCATCGCGGGAGATAAGTCTTGCTTACTTCGATACGTAGCTTCGGATCTAATGGGCCGGCCCAATATTTTATCTATCACGCGAGATTTTCTCTCAATGACTTTCTTATTAGGTTTACACTGTGTTACATTGGTTTTCGTTTGTCTTTCTTTGGTTTTCTTTTTTCTTATTTTCTTTAGTTTTCATTGTTTCTTTACCAGTTTTTGTAGGTTTCTTCTGTTTCTTATTTTATTTCTCCTTTTTTCTATTTTTAGTACATGTATACATTTTTATACACATTCTACATTTTGCGCACATATCAGAAATATTTTATTTATACATGTTCAACTTCTTTTTTTTTCTAATATGATGTCATAAATTTTCCTATACATTATACATGTTTGGTATACATCTAATTTTTTTTATAGAATTTTAACGTTTTTCATATACATTGTTAACATTTGTTAACATGTGTTAAAATACTTCAGATACATTCTTTTCAGGAATGATATAAAACATTTTCTTAATCTATTTGAACATTTGTTTATATTGTACTCCCTGTGTAAACTCATATAAGATAATTAATAAAAGATCTTATATTAGTTTACAGATAGAGTATAGTTATTTACATGTGACAAACATATTAATTGTTTTAACTCTTAAATATATGTTAAAACTCAACATAAGTGTTTTTGAATGATATGAAACCTTTTATTTGAACTATGCAAACTTTTTTTACATTGTAAATTTTCCAAAAATGTCACGTCCTTTTTTCAAAACAGGTGACGTTTTATGAATCTCGCAAACATTTTTATTTGAATGCTCTCAACTATTGTTTTAATATTAGGCTAATAAGCTTTTAATAATGGGTTAACAGTTTTCATATTTTTAGTAATTGTCAATTTTTTCATTGTACGGTGAACATAATTTTCGAATACATACTGAACCTTTTAATATAAATTTATTTTAATATTTAGCGAACTTTTTTCTAGTAGACACTGATATTTTTTTTGCAAAATACACACTTACTATTTTTTAAGTTACTTGTATTTTTATATAGTATTTTAATTGTGGATCGCTTAAAAAAATATGACAAATGTCTTTTTCACAAAAAACCCGACGACAAAAACTGAAGAGGAAAAAACAAAGCAAACACACATCAACTGAACACACCAGAGTAGCCTGACCATTAGTGACTAGCCTCAGGCGTCACATGGCCGCTTAAATGAAATTTCGTACAAGCGCACACCCACCGCGCCGCCCTTATAGGTTTAGTAGCGGGTCGACCAATATTCTTCCCGTCCGGTTTTTTTATTTGTTTTTCACCTGGGTTTTTTATTTTCCTAATTTTTTACTTTTTTATTATTTCTGTTTATTTTTTCTTTTTCTCTTTTTTTAGGTTTGTAATTTTTTTCAAAATAGACAAACCTTTATTAAATTTGTGAAATTGTTTTCAAAATAGGTTCAGTTTTGTAAAAAAGTTCATCAAATTCCCAAACATGTTATTAAATCAATGAATATTTGTGAAATTGTTTTCAAAATAGGTTCAGTCTTGATTTTTTTTAAATTTGCAAACCTATTGGGAATTTTTCCCCTTTTTTAAAAGTAAAAAATTTACTGGTTAACCGAGATGAACCAGGTGCTGCCTGGATGAGAGAGATCGGTTGCATGCTTGGCGGGCCGGCCCATTTATGCTACGATGAGATAAACCAGGTTGCATGGGTGCTATCTGGGAGGTCCTAGTCAGCGCCTTAAGCGCCGCGAAGCGAAACTGGCGCTCACAGGAGAATCTACTGGGCCGGCCCATGAACACGTAACGTACCGAAATACTGTAGCGCAAAAACATACAGAAAAGGCAGGCGTCGCCAGGGATCGAACTCACGCCACGACAATACTAGCTACCACTGTATCACTCGGGTGCTAGTGATCAAAACATGCGCGCATTTCTCAAAAACTATGGCGCACAAGTTCACTAATTTGAGGAACAATGTTCTTTTTTTTTGCGGTGGAAAATGAATTATATATTAATCAAGCAGCAGGTACATCTGCCTTACAAATGTTCAGTACATCTCCAGGTCCAGATTTAAGCCAAACGGCAGTACGTCTTTCTCTCCTGCCAAAGTTAGCCATGTAGTGGCTTACATTATTTTGCTCACGTCTAATGTGCTTGATTAAGAACTCCCTTCCAGATTGAAGACTAGTCTTGATTTTTTCTATCAGCACAGCATTCGCTGATCTGTCTAAGCTCTTGTCTTGGACGAGCTGTGTAGCCTCCAGGCTGTCCATCTCTACTATAATTGGCAACGTTG